>NW_023425344.1:155989415-156096354 GCF_014108415.1 Molossus molossus | reverse complement strand
CATAATGGTCTCTGTGTTGCCACTGACAGGTTTTGATTGCACTATTATTCTTTTCCCAACTCTTTATTTTAACCATTTCTCAATACTTTAATGGTAAAGAAATAGCAGCACTGTCTGGAGAAAATTAAAACTAGAATTTAGTTGAAGATTTTTTTAAGAACACTTGGCTTGGGTTGAGTCAGGGAGCTCTATGACTATACAATACCAGTGGCAAATGTTCCTGTAAGAGCCCTGGTGCACATCTTTTCATGGCTTTTGATTGAAGAATCAGAACAATTAATATGCAATTTATCTGGGAACATTTTGTGATATATGTCTGACAGAGATCCATTGGCATCTCATTTTCCTCACCACTTTCTTGTGAGAGAAGAAAGGTCAGGAATTGTAGTTTTCATTTTAATAAGAGGCAATTGCACAAAAATAAAAACTCACAATGTAAGGACACACTAGTCTCATTTGCATTAATTTTCTCTTCCTACTGAGTTTTTGTCATCCATATTTAGATAAGGCCATCTCTATGGTCCACCTTTATGTAAACTACCCCCTCCCCCTGCATAAGAGAAGAAGAAAAGACTATATTAAAAGCTGGTTGGTCATATAGGGAGTGGTGGCCTTAACTTTCCCAACCTGTTTATTATTTCCACTTGGAGAACATGGTAAACAATTGGTATTTTGCCATGGACCACGGAACTCCAGAGGACCTCTCACAATACAACTTGGAGAGTTGCTGTAGATAGCACAGTACTTTCTGTTGTTTGCACAGTGATTCAGTTTTTGTCATGTCTACCATTTTTGGTGAGAGTCGCATGATATTGGTAAAAATGTTATTACTTTCTAATTTCCCCCTGTCTTCTTCAGTTCTGTAGGAAACTCTAGATGACTGATCTGTCTTTTCTTTCCATCTCAGTCCAGCTGAAACTATAAGTTCACAAATGAGGCTCTCTGGAGTCAGAGTTTCCTCCCTCTTGCCTGCAGTCACTGTGTCCATAATGCACTTTGGGAGCCAAAGCCAGAGGGTTCATCCTGCTGCCTTAGATCATTTCCCAATCCTCTGGGCCCAGCCAAGCAACTTGAGTATCTTATATACACCATCTAATTAGTGCCTCCCTCTCACAGATAGTTAATCAAGTTGCTGAACTCTGAAAGTCTAATAAGATGATATATGAAAGAAATTTCAAGTAGGCAAACTTTTCCTTTAATAAAAAAAATTATGCCCATAGTTGTTTTTTGTGTTTTGGGAGATTTAGTAGTAGTGAAAGAACTTTCTTGGGTTGGGTCATTTAGAAGGTCTGTAGAAGGTGATGAGCAAAGTCAGATTAGAGGGCATGAAGGAGAAAATAAGAGTGAAGAAAGAGAGAAGAGAAAGTAGGGAAAACAGTACCCTATCCGAGCAGTCTGAGAGTTTCCAGTGTGTTCCTTTGAAATATCAACAGTATCTGGCAGGTACTGTCATAGGATTTCCTATGGAAGTTAGCAGGTTAGGCTATAAAAAGTAAAACTGGGGAGGAAAATATGTGAACATCACGTGCCTACTACCGTATTGCCAAGGGAGAACTTCTACAGAGGCAAAAACTAAGGCACATCAACAATTAAAGCCACAAGTGGGTGAAGCTGTTTCAGATGTCAAGAAATTCCTTCTTATTGGATGGATCTTGACTATGGGACACTGAGGGGTCTAGTCCTAATCACCCCAGGCATCTATTGTTTAGTGTTCTTATGCCTCTCAATTCTTTTTGTGAAGATACAGTGAACAAAAAACTTTTAAAAGCTTTTATTCATATTGATTATATTTGTGTATAATTTTATTTTATCAGAGGTGATGGATGTTGTTTACTAACTCCTAAGTGGGGGTCCCCATGCATAGAATGGGGTCCAGTACATTTGAGTGCTCTTTGGAACATGTATTCCCTTTGACACAGAGGTGGTGGCTGAGTCTCTTGACTGGAGAGGCTTAATGTGAGGAAGGGGAGGACCTGGGACTAACACGGAAGGAAGCTGCTAACTGTCCCTTCTACTCCAAATCTTATTTAACTAGAATGGAAACAAAGGCACATGATTTATTCTACATTCTTTTCATCTTGTACCCATGAATCTGAAACCCTGTTCAAATAAATATACCAGATAATAAAATTCTCCTTAGATGGTCCTTTAGGAAGGATTATTCCCTTACTTCATTTTTGGTTAATTTTCTTTAAAGGATAATGTTAAAAGGTGAATTAAAATTTTTATTTGTTCTTTGAGTCTCTTCTATAAGAGATAGAGACTAGTTCTCAGAATCCACTCTGTCATCTGGGTTGCTGCTGACATAAATTCTACCAGCTCACATCTGACTGCCAGATCAGAAATGTGGCTCCTAGCAGCTCCTCCATGTCTCGGTCTTCCCAAACCCACGAAGGATTTGATTCTGGAGTCTGGAAATTTGACCTAGACCCTTCAGATAAAGGAGTTTTTGTTACAGTTTTTTTTTTTTTTTTTTTTAGTGTATGAATTAGCAGTTTCTTGAACAAGACAGTCTTTTGCAACTCTTGTCAACCAAAGCAACAGTGCCCACTTCAGGTCAAATCAATAATTACCAGGGACATTTCTGTATTTATTCCTCTACACAGAAAAAAAGTGGTTTAGTCCAGAAATCTGTACAAAAAGTTATCTGTTTACATGAGTTTCTGATTTCTATTTCTAGTCAATAAAGCGAACTTGATTATTTATTCATTTTAAATAGTTTTTGTTGAGATCTTTCTTTCTTACAGCTGCATAGTACTCCATTGTGTATATGTACCACAGCTTTTTTATCCATTCGTCCACTGATGGACATTTGGGTTGTTTTCAGATCTTAGCTATTGCAAATAGTGCTGCTATGAACATGGGGGTACATATATTCTTTCTGATTGGTGTTTCAGGCTTCTTAGGGTATATTCCTAGAAGTGGGATCATTGGGTCAAATGGCAGTTCAATTTTTAGTTGTTTGAGGTACACCATAATGTTTTCCATAGTGGCTGCACCAGTCTGCATTCCCACCAGCAGTGTACTAGAATCCCCTTTTCTCCACACCCTCGCCAACAATTGTTGTTTGATGATTTGTTGATGGTGGCCATTCTGACAGGTGTAAGGTGATGGATGGACCTAGAGAGTATTATCCTAAGTGAAACAAGCCAAGCAGAGAAAGACAAATATCACATGATCTCACTTATTTGTGGAATATAATGAACATAACAGTCTGAGGAAGGGGGTAGTCCCAGAGACTTGGAAGTGGGGTACAGACTGACAATCCCCAGTAAAGGGGTGGGGGTGGGGAGATAAACGACAGAACTTATATGCATGTATGGATGAACAATGGACATGGACAACAAAGCTGGGGACAGGGTGGGGAGGGAGGGGGTGGGGTATCAGTGAGAGAAAAAGGAGAAACATCTGTAACAAAAATAAATTAATTAATTAGATGAAAATATAAATAGTTTTTGTTGAATTTATTGGGATGACATTGTGTAATATAATTATACAGGTTTCAGGTCTACAATTCTATAATACATCATCTGTATATTGTATTGTGTGTCAACCACCCCAAGTTAAGTCTCCTTCCATCTCCGTTTATTTCCCTTTTGCCTTCTACCTTCCCTTACCCATTTCCCTCTGGTAATCACCATATTGTTGTCTGTGTCTATGAGTTTTTTTTTCTTCAGATTTATTTATTTTAAAATTATTTTTATTAATTTGTTTTTGTTACAAGTGTTTCCCCCCCCCCATTGATATCCTCCTCCCCATGCCCCCCACCCCATCCTCAGCTTTGTTGTCTATTCCATTGGTTATGGAAACATGCATATAAGTTCTGTGGTTTATCTCTTCCTCCCCAATACCCCCTCTTCTGAGGTTTGTCAGTCTGTACTCTACCTCTACGTCTCTGGGCCAATTTTGTTTATCAGTTTGTTTAGTTCATTATATGCCACAAATAACACTAATCATCAGAGAGATGCAAATTAAAACAACTGTGAGGTATCACTTCATGCCTGTCAGAATGGCCGCCATCAACAAATCATCAAATAAGTGTTGGTGAGGATTGAAACAGGGACTCTAGTACACTGCTGGTGAGAATGCAGACTGGTGCAGCCACTATGGAAAACATTATGGTGTTATCTCAAACAATTAAAAATTAAACTTTCATTTGACCCAGTGATCCCACTTCTAGAAATATACCCTAAGAAGCCTGAAACACCAGTCTGAAATAATATATGTACCCCCATGTTTGTAGCAGCACTATTTACAATAGCTAAATTCTGGAAACAGCTCAAATGTCCATCAGTAGATGAATGGATAAAAAAGCTGTGGTACATATACACAATGGAGTACTATGCAGCTGTAAGAAAGAAAAATCTCTTATCCTTTGAGAAGACATGGTGGGACCTGGAAAGTGTTATCTTAAGCGAAACAAGCCAAACAGAGAAAGACAAGTATCATATGATCTCACTTATTTGTGGAATATAATGAACATAACAGTCTGAGGAATGGAGTAGTCCCAGAGACGTGGAAGGGGGGTACAGACTGACTATCCCCAGAAGAGGGGGTGTGGGGGAGAGATAAACCACAGAACTTATATGCATGTATGCATGAACAATGGACAGGGACAACAAAGCTGGGGACAGGGCAGGGAGGGAGAGGGAGGGGGGAATCAGTGGCGGAAAAGGAGGAACATCTGTAACAAAAATAAATAAATTACTTAAGAAAAAAAAGAATTCTTTTAAAGTATTTTTTATTTCAGCTATGTCATTCTTTATGTCCATTTGAAATTTGTTCATAGCTTCTACCTCTTTTTTCATGCCTATGTAGTTTTCACCGTGTTCTTCATAATTCTTACTGAGTTGCTCGTAATTCTCACTAAGTTGTTTGAGTACCATTATAGCCATTACTTTAAATACTTTATCTGATAAATTGCTTGTCTTCATTTCATTTAATTATTTTCTGGCAATTCTTCCTTTTCATTTGAGGGGTGTTCCCTTTTCTCATCATTTTATTGGTCCAGTGTTCAGGGTCCAAGTGTGGCAGGCTGGGTCATCGGAGAAGGTTGTGTGTCCAAGGTCATCATGTAGGGCAGGTTGTACAACCTGGATCTGGAATCTGTTCCAAGGGTCTGGGGCCACAGTGGCTCTCAGAAATGTCTGTGTGGCCAGGGGCTCTTTGCTGCCATGGTGCCAGTAGGGCAGTGGCTCTCTGCTGCTGACCAGTCTCTTGGGGGCTGCAGGGCCCTGAGCTGCTCTTTGTCCTATTGAGATGTATGCTTGTCAGCATGTTACTGAATATTCAAGGTTGTGACTGCCTGGAATTTATTAAAACATTTAATGCAGGAGGGTTTCATGATATGAGTTTTCTACCCCCCTTCTTTAATAGGTACCAAGGCTATAATTAATTGATAGTCATCCTTTCCCTCTTCAACCACACTTTCCAGATTTTCCAGGATATCACTTTAACAGACCTAGATTGCTTGCCTGGTGGTGTGACTGAGAACCTTCTTTGCTGAATGGCCACATTTCTTGATCACTTCCTTTTTTTCAGGCTTTGCAACAACAACTGCCACATGCTATTTTTACTGGGCATGGATATACCCAATACGAAGCACTGAAATTCCGGATGTATTTCTCTTTGTCCTCATGCTGTAACAACTACCTGGCGCTCATGACAGTCAGAGTTAATTACCCCTCCAAGTCTAATAACTCAATTCTTTGCCTCCTGGAATGTCGGCATAAGGAGTTCAAAGTGACCAGGTGTAGTTTTGGTGGAACCCTTGCTGAATCTTCTGGAGAAAGCTAGACCTCTAATCCAAAAGAGCCTAAGTTTGTGGCAAAGAGAATGACAAATTCTGAAATGGGGTATGGGAATGATGTGAGAAGGGTCTATTCCACATCTATTTATTAGTTTCCACACTTGTGTATTTTAGAATGCTAAGGTATCTATATATCAACCATTGGTTTAATAAATAACACTGCTTCCAAAGAAAAGCATTCCGATCACTAAAAGTGTTGCCCCTGAGTGGCTTCTAAGCTGAGCCTTTCATAGGCCATTCCATTGTTTCTCCTAGATCTCTGATCCAGGTACCATGAAAATAGGTCATCTTTTAGGGTCATGGTTGAACCAGTGAATCCCTTCCTTGTTATGTCTCCACTGTCACATCTGGTGTATTCTCAATTGGGTACTTTTCTCTGAGGAGATTCAGTTTTGGAGTCGGATGGAAAAAGAAAAGAATACTGAAAAAAATGTATTTCTAAAAAAGCTTCGATTAAAAAGGTGAAAAAGCTTGATATTCTTAAAGGTATGAACACCCAGGAAAATTATAAAGATTTTCTGGATAAAGAAAATGCTAAAGAAGTCTGATCTGTCACATATATCACACAAAGTATTAGTGTGACATGTAATGGTATGTGTGAGGACACTGTAAAACTGGAAGGCACTACACATACCATTATTCTTATAGCTACTTGAAAGATTCTAGCTTGCAGACATCCATCTCTCTGTGTTTCTTATACTCAGACATAGGAGTTTTCATTCTTGAGAGAAGACAATGCTTTTCTATGTTCCTGTTACCCCAACTACTTCCTGCCCCCCCTGACACAGGCGCTGAGATCTGAGGTTTCTGTAAGCCTCTCCCTGTCTCTTCTCTCACTGTGCCTCACGGAGAGCACAGAAATACATCGCAGCATCCTCCAGCTGGGAGTCAGAGATCCTGAGGTTGATGCTTTTGGTTTCTCTTTGGAATTTCACAGAGAAGCGACTATCCATTGCATTTCCTTGCGTATAAGCTCCTTGGCGGATAATGGAAATCATCTCCCCACTTGTGGGCTGTTTGTACCAGAACAAAGAATATTGACTGTCACTAGTGTCATATGTGCAGGCCAGAGTCACAGTCTCTGCCTCTTGCACGGACACTTCAGGTTGAGGCTGAGTGACCGTCTGGGTCATGCTGGATCCTGTGGGAAAGAAGACAGAAAGGACTGCACTGGGGTATGACACCAGAGAGATGAAGCAGGCACACTCACAGCTGGTTCCCATCCCCACCCACCTTTCCTCCTCCTAATCCAAACTTCAGGTGAAATCCATCAGCTTTTTTGCTTCCCATAGCTGGTACCAATGAGGAGTTAAGATCCCTGTGTTACTAATCTTTTTTCCTACTTTCCATTTGTACTGCATACTTAGAAAAGCAAATACATGTTCCTTCCTTACCAAGACAGGTGGAGACCACGAATGCCCACAGCACACCGGGGCATGCCATGCTGGCAGCTCTCTTCGGCAGGGGAAAAGTATCTTGTTCTGATCTGAAACTTGGGTGTCAGCTGTACTCAGTGACATCACTGGGTCAGAACAGGAAATGGTATGTCAGCTGAGCTGTTGATTATGCCTTGCTTAAGAAAAGTTTATCAATGCTTTTTGTTTTTAGATTCAGAGAATAAAAGTTTGGGGGAAACACCAAAGGAAAAAGATGTTAGAACTTTAATTTATTAAAATCCAGAGAAGGAGCCTAAAAACTGTTTCTGTAACAATGTAATTTTGGAGAGGAGAATGGGATAGGTGGGAAAGAGATAGGTGAAACTGATGGAACACTTTGGTTTTCTGCGTAAGGTTTCTTTTCTTTGTTTGTTTTCTTTTTTTCTCTCTCTCTCCCTCTCCCTTTCTCTCTTCCTTTCTCCCTCCCTCCATCCTTCCATTTTATATTAAAGTCAATATCATAATGGTCTCTGTTGCCATAAAACAGGTTTTGATTATACTATTATTCTTTGGCCAATTTTTCATTTTAACTCTTTCTCAAAACTTCAATAAAGTGGTAAAGAAAACAACAACACTCAATCTGGAGAAAATAGAAACCAGAACTTTGATATCTAATTGCACTGTTATTTAGTTGAAGATTTTTTTATTTTTATTTTTTAAGAACACTTGGCTTTGGCTGAGTCAGGGAGCTCTACGACTGTACAAGACCAGTGGCAAATGTTCCTTAGGAGCTTTGGTGCACAGCTCTTCATGGCTTTTGAATGAAGAATCAGAACAATTAATATACAATTTATCTGGGGACGTTTTGCGTTGCCCATGTGACAGAGATCCATTGGTATCTCATTTTCCTCATCCATACATTTTCCTGTGAGAGAAGAAAGGTCAGGAACTTAGTCTTCATTTTAACAAAAGACAATTGCACAAAAATGAAAACTCACACTGCAAGGACCCACTAATCCCATTTGTTATTTTTCTCTTCCTACTGAGTTTGTGTCATCCACTCTTAGATAAGGCCATCTCTATGGTCCACCTTTATGTAAACTCTCCTCTCCCCCAGCATAAGAGAAGAAAAAAAGACTAAATTAAAATCTGGTTGGTCATATAGGGCGTGGTGGCCTTAAGTTTTCCAACCTGTTTATTATTTCCACTTGGAGAGCATGGCAAACAATTGGCATTTTGCCATGGACCATGGAACTCTAGAGGACTTCTCACAGTGCAACTTGGGGAGTTGCTGTGGATGGCACAGTTCTGTCTCTAATTTGCACAATGATTCAGCTTTTGCCATGTCTACCATTTATTCGTGAGAGTCACATGATATTGGTAAAAATGTTATTACTTTCTAATTTCCCCGTCTTCTTCAGTCCTGTAGAAAACTCCAGATGACTGGTCTGTCTTTTCTTTCCATCTCAGTCCAGCTGAAGCTATAAGTTCACAAATGAGGCTCTCAGGAGTCAGTGTTTCCTCCCTCTTGCCTGTAGTCACTGTGCCAGTATTGCAATTGGGAGCCCAAGCCAGAGGGTCCATTCTGCTACCTTAGATCATTTCCTGATCCTCTGGGCCCAGCCAAGCAACTTGAGTATCTTATATCCATCATCTAATTAGTCCCTAGTTTCCACAGATGGTTAAACAGGTTGCTGAACTCTCAGAGTCTAATAGGATGCTATATATGAAATCACTTTCAAGTATACCAACTTTTCCTTTTTTTTTTTTTTTTTTTTTAATTATGTACAGATGATAGTTGTTTTTGTGTTTTAGGGGCTTTGTTTAAGTGAAAGTGGTTTCTTGGGTTATGTCACTTAGAAAGTCTGTAGAAGGTGGTGAGCAAAGTCAGATGAGAGGACAGTAGGAGAAAACAAGGGTGAAGACAGAAAGAAGAGAAGGTAGGGGAAAAAGCAGTACAGCATCTGGGAAGTCTGGGTATTTCTAGTGTGCTCACTGGAAACATCAACAATATCTGGCAGCTACTGTCATAGGATTTCCTATAGAAGTTAGCAGGTTAGGCTATAAAAAGTGAAACCTGGAAGAAAAATATGTGAGCATCACCTGCCTATACCTGTATTCTCAAGGGAGAACTTTTACAGAGGCAAAAACTAAGGCACATCAACAATTAAAGGCATGAATTGGAGAAACTGTTTTAAATGTCAAGAAATTCCTTCTTATCGGATGGATCTTGACTAAAGGACACTGAGGGGGTCCAGTCCTAATTACCCCAGACATCTCATTTTTAGTGTTCTTATGACTCTCAATTCTTTTTCTGAAGATACAGTGAACAAATAACTTTTAAAAGCTTTTTTAAAAAGCTTTCATTTATATTCACTATATTAATGTACAATTTACTTTTGTCAGAGGTGACGGACATTGTTTACTAACTCCTGAGTGGGTGTCCCCATGCATAGAGTAGGACCCAGCACATTTGGGTGCTCTTTGGAACATGGGTTTCCTTTGACACAGAGGTGGTGGCTGAGTCTCTTGACTGGACAGGCTTAATGTGAGGGAGGGGAGGACCTGGGACTAAAAGGAAGGAGGCTGCTAACTGTCCCTTATACTCCAAATCCTATTTAACCAGAATGGGAACAGACACCAGATTCTTACTACAACGTTTTCATACTGTACCTATGGATCTGAAACACTGTTCAAATAGTATACGACATAATAACATTCTTTCTTAGATGACCAGTTAGAAAGGATTTCCCTCTTTCTTCATTTGATGGCTCCTTTTTAAAAAAGATAATGTTAAAAGGTGAATTAAAAATTTTATTTGTTTGTTGAGTCTGTTCTATGAAAGATAGAGAGTAATTATCAGAATCCTCTCAGTCCTCTGGGTTGCTGCTGACATAAATTCTACCAGCTCACATCTGGCTATCAGATCAGAAAAGTGGCTTCTAGAAGCTTCTTCATGCATTGGTCTTTCCAAACCCATGAAGGATTTGTTCCTGGAGTCTGAAAGTCTGACCTAGACTCTTCAGATAAAGGAGGGTTTGTTACAGTTTTGTGTGTGTGTGTATGAATTAGCAGTTTCTTGAATATGAGAGTCTTTTGCAACTCTTTTCAAATAAGGCGAGCAGTGCCCTCTTTAGGTCAAATAAATCATTACCGGGGACATTTCTGTAATTATTCCCCTATACAAGTCGTTCTCAACATTTCTAATGCTGCGACCCTTTAATACAGTTCCTCATGTTGTGGTGACCCCCAACCAGAAAATTATTTTTGTTGCTACTTTATTTCTGTAATTTTGATACTGTTATGAATCATAATGTAAATATCTGATGTGCAGGATGTATTTTCATTGTTACAAATTGAACAGAATTAAAGCATAGTGATTAATCACAAAAACAATATGTAATTGTATATTGTGAACTATTTCTAATTACAAGTAAATAAAATTTTGTCTTGAAGCATGGTGTAGCATAGGTAACAGTCTTAATATAACAACAGTAAACTACATTTCTACATTTTGCAACAGTATGCGTAAAAACCAACATCACTGCCAAGGTTGAGATTGCTTCTTTCTCACCAGATCAAAAATTCTCAGGACAGTTTTTGCAAGAGCACAATGAAGATCATCTTCCACAATGAGTCTACTTCTGTGTTTAGACTTGATAACCAACAAGCTGGAAAACCCTGTTTCATAAAACTATGTTGTTGGAAATGGAAGAAGGCACAACACAGTCTCAGACAGAACAAGCTATGACTGCAAACACTTGATCCAGAATTTTGTAACTGGCATTGTTGAGTAATCAGTTCTCACTGCATCACTGTTAATAAGTTCAATGAACTCCTCTTGTGCTGTCTCAGGAACATCTTCAACTTTGACAGTGAATGGGCTTCTGGCAAGTGCAAACGGAATGTCAGGTAGATTTGGAAAGTACAATGAAATTTTATCTGCAAGCATGTGCAAGTGTTCTTTCACAGAAATTATTGTAATCCTTTTGTCTGGTTCAATGTCACATTCCCCAAAGAAAGCAGATAAGATAGGCAACATGTAAATTTTATTTTCATCCAACATTTTTTTTTTTTTTTGCTAAAGCTGAAGTTTCATTTGGAATGATCAGATCTTTTCAGGCAAATCAAGGCATGTTGCATTTGGTCCTTGCAGTGATAAACTTAACTCATTCAAAATGGCAAAGATGTCAACCAAATAAGCTATTTTCTGCAGTTCACTTTTATTGCTGAAAAGTGCTTCGAACTGCGGTCTTGCTTTCTGATTAAAAAACATTTTGAGTTCATCATGAAGCTCAAAAACACATTTTAAAACTTTTCCTGTTGACATCCATTTCACTTCAGTGTGAAGTAGCAGAGCATGTTCAGCGCATCCAACTCATTGCACAGTTGCAAAAACAGTCGACTGTTTAAAGTGCTCGCCTTTACAAAATTGACAGAACTTATTACACTTTTCATTACTTCTTGTAACTCTTGTGGCAGTGTCTTCATTGCTAATATTTGCTGATGAATCATACAGTGAGTCCCAACAACTTTTGGTGACTCATTCAGTACCAAATGTTGAAATCCAGATCAACATCAGCATAGCTGAAGCACTATCTGTGCAAACACCACAAACCTTTTCCCAAGAGATCTTATGCTTATTCAGAAATGAACCAACTGTATCAAATATATCATGTGCAGTAGTTGTCATTTCAAGAGGTTTGCAAAAAAGAAACTCATCTTTAAAGTTGCCATCATTGATATACCTCATATAAACTAGTAACTGTGAACAGTTTGCAACGCCTGTAGATTCATCAAGCTGGATGCTAAATATTGGAAGTGGAGCAGATTTAATTTCCTTGCTTACCTGGTCAAGAATATCAGCACGTTATCTATTCTTCTGTGGACAGTGTCATTAGATAAGAAAATTGCACTCAATTTTATAACATATTCATCTTCGATCATAACTCGAGCAATGTCTTTGGCCACTGGCAAGAGTAAATCCTCAGCAGTGGTGTGAAGTTTCAAAGCTCTGCCAATTCTAAGTGCCACCAAATATGAAGCTTCGTTTTGTTTGTGGTACTTGCCATCAGTGTCAAGTCTGGCTTTCTTGAGTCTATCAGCTTTGCTTCTAAAATAGTTGGTATTGAGGAGCCCAATCAGAGTCCAGATATAGCCCCAGCAACAGAGGCTGGGGAGCAGACATCCATCCCCAGGCAACAGAAGCACAGACCAGCAGCTGAGACCAATTCCCTAAAACTACAGCAAAAGCTGAGGAGTTGAGCCCCACGAGGCAACCATGGGACCTGGGGCTCCACAGAGGCTTGTGCAGTCCAGTAGCCCACAAGAGCAGTGGGAGCTGGAGTCCAAGAGAGACTGGTGTGATCCAGCTGCCTGCCTGCAAGAACTGCAGGGTGCTGGGGCACCAGAGAGGCCTGTGCCTTCCAGCAGAGACTGGGTGATCTAGTTACCCTGGGACCTGCAGGGTGCTGAAACAACAGAGAGGCCTGTGTGACACCAGCAGGGACTGTGTGATCTATTTACCCATGGGGCCTGTGGGGTGTTGAAGCACCAGAGAGGCAATGCGACCCAACAGGGACTGTGCCATCCAGATACCCATGAGACCTGTGGGGTGCTGAAGCACCAGAGAGGCCTGTGTGACCCAGTAACACATAACATAGGCATAGAACTGGGTCCCCAAAGGGACTGTACGATCCAGTTACCCGCTGGACCTGCAGGGTGCTGGGGCACCAGAAAGGCCTGTGCAACACAGCTGTGCACAAGATAGGCATAGAGGATGTGAAAATGGAGACAGAGTGAATAGAAGCTACACAGACAATCTCCCAGGACCAAACAGGAATTGCAACTAAAATTAAGACAATTTTTAAGAAGAAAGCAACAGAAAAGCAGTAGGACAGGATCATATAACCAGGGACACTGGTAGGATCAGCAGAGGTGCGAGAGGGTGGCAGGCTAGGAGCTCAGGGACAGCAGCAGTCTTAGCTGTGAACAGCGCCCTTGGGGAATAAAGACCAAGCCCACTTCACAGTGCAGAGAGCCGGGACAGAGCGCTAAAATAGCTACAGCCACTCACCTGGGCGCTACAGTAGAAAGAGGGCAGACTGGGTTGGAACACTGGGAATAACTGGGATTTGGAGGGCACTCAGAGTTTTTGCTGAGTTGCGGCCACAAAGGACAATGGCCATGTGCTCCTTCCCAGAGCTGTGGGGTAAAGCAGAAGCTTACCCCCTCAGAGTTTCAGCCATTCCCAGGTGAAGCAAAGAAATGCCAATTGAGGCTCATTAACAACCAGCATCTATCTCACCCTCTGAAAATCCTCTTATGCAGAGCACCAAGGGTACATGCTAAGGCACTGAGTAACTGAAACTACTAGCCACCAGAAAAAAGCTAGAGAATAACTGAACCTTTCCTGGGCTTGCAAATCTACCCAGGAAAGTAAGACTTGAAAGTGGTGTTTAATGTGGGCCCAAGAGGCTCATCAAAACCCAGTACAGGGAACCACAAACAGCAGAACACCTTCACCCACAGGGAAAATTGGGCAGGCTTCAAAACCCACTGAGATAGCCAAAATGGTGGAACAAAGAAATAAATCTCAAATGAAAGAACAAGAGAACTCTATCAAAGATGAGATAAATAAAATGCAGCTAAGCAAATTATCAGAGGTAAAGTTCAGAGCCATGATCTTGAGGAAGGTCCACAGAATGAGTAAGGACATCAGCACCATGAGTAAAGATATAGAAACATTGAAAACCAACCAAGTGGAAATGAAGAATGACATAGCAGATATTAAGAACACATTGGAAAAACTAATCAGCAGAGTAGAGGAAGCTGAGGACCAGATCAGTGAATTAGAAGACAGGGTAGAAAAAATTAACCAATCAGAAAACCAAAAGGAAAAAACAATTTTAAAAAAGGAAGACAGCTTAAGAGAACTGTGAGACAACTGGACATGTAATAACATTCACATGAGAAGAGTTACTGAAGAGGAATAAAATAGGCAAGGGTTAGAGAATATATTTGAAGAAATAGTGACAAAAAACTTTCCTAACTTGGTGAAGAAGGAAGGCATTCAAGTTCAAAAAGCACAGAGAGCCCCAAGTAAGAAGAACCCAAACAGGCCCATACCAAGACAAATAGTAATTAAAATGCCAAAAATTAAAGACAAAGAGAGAATCCTAAAGGCAGCAAGAGGATTCCTATAAAAGAAACCCCATAAGGCTCTCAGCTGACTTCTCAACAGAAACACTACAGGCCAGAAGGGAGTGGCATGAAGTAATCAAGGTCATGAAAAACAAGAATCTAAATCCAAGACTACTCTACCACGCAAGGCTATTATTCAAAATAGAAGGTCAAATAAAGAGCTTCCCAGACAAAAAAAGGCTAAGGGAATATATTAACACCAAACCAGCAGTACAAGATATGCTAAAAGTACTGTTGTAATTAGTAGAAGTAATAGGAAGAAAACTAGAACAACACTAAACAAAAATGGCAATAAATAAGTACATTTCAATAATCACCTTAAACGTAAATGGATTGAATGCTCTGATAAAAATACAAAGTAGCTGGCTGGATAAGAAAGCATGACTCACATATATGTTGTTTACAAGAGAGCCACCTCACAAAAAAAGACTCACATAGGTTGAAAATGAAGTGATGGAAAAAAAATCTTTTAAGCAAACAGAAAGCAAAAAAAAAAAGCTTGGGTAGCAATACTTATATCTGATAAAGTAGATTTCAAAATGAAGGCCATAACTAGAGACAAAGAACGCCACTACATAATATTGAAAAGATCTATCCAACAGGAAGATATAACCTTGATAAACATATATGCACCCAATATAGGAGCACCAACATATATTAAAAATCTCCTGGAAGACTTCAAAGGAGAAATCTTTAGCAATACAATCATAGCAGGGGACTTCAACACCCCACTGACATCATTGGATAGATCATCTAGAAAAAAATTAACAAGGAAACACAGACTCTAAATGAAGCACTAGACCAAATGGATTCAATACATATCTATAAAGAATTACACCCCCAAACTGCAGAATTCACATTCTTCTCAAGTTCACATGGGACATTCTCAAAGAGGGACCACATGTTACAGCACAAACTAAGTCTCTACAAGTTCAAGAAGATTGAAATCATATTAAGCATCTTCTCAGATCACAATGGCATGAAACTAGAAATCAATTGCAACAAGAGCATGCAAAGACATTTGAACACATAGAGCGTAAATAGCATGTTATTGAACAACGAATGGGTTACCATGGAGTCAAAGAAGAAGTTAAAAACTTCCTGGAAACCAATGAAAATGAACACACAACAACACAAAATCTATGAGATGCAGTGAAAGCAGTTCTGAGAGGGAAGTTCATAGCACTACAGGCCTACCTCAAGAAACAAAAAAAATTTCTAATAGAGTGTCTAACCTCACAACTTAAAGAACTTGAAAGCAAACAAGAAGAAAACCCCAGAGCAAGTAGAAGGAAGGAAATAGTAAGAACAGGGTAGAAATAAATGACATGGAGACCAAAAAACAATTCAAAAGATCAATGAAACAAAGAGGTGATTCTTTCAAAAGATAACAAGATTGATGGACCCTCAGCTAGACTCACCGAGAAACAAAGAAAGAGAACCCAAATACACAAAATCAAAACTGAAAGAGGAGAAATAATAACTGACACCACAGAAATACAATGGATTGTTAACAAATATTATGAACAATTGTACGGCAACAAATTCGACAATCTAAGTGAAATGGACCAATTTTTAGAAAAACATAGTCTCCCAAAACTGAACCGGAAAGAGATAGAAAACTTGAACAGACCAATAACAACAGAAGAAATTGAAGATGTAATCAAGACTCTCCCAGCAAACAAAAGCTCAGTCCCGGACGACTTCACGGGGGAATTTTACTGAACATTCAAAGGAGAACTAATACCCATTCTCCTCAAAGTATTTCTGAAAATTCAATAAGAAGAAAGACTTCCAAACTCATTTAATGAGGCCAGCATAATTCTAATTCTACAGAAAAAGACACTACAAAGAAAGAAAATTATAGGCCCATATCCCTGTTGAACATAGATGCCAAAATCGTGAACAAAATACTAGCAAATCAAATTCAGCAACACATCAAAAAAATTATTCCTCATAACCAAGTGGGATTCATCCCAGGAATGCAAGGCTGGTACAGTATTTGCAAATCAATAAATGTGATACACCACATAAACAAAATGAAAGATAAAAATCACATGATCATATCAATAGACACTGAAAAAGCATTCAACAAAATCCAGCACCCATTTCTGATAAAAAATGCTCAGCAATCTGGGAATAGAGGGATCATATCTTGACATAATAAAGGCCATATATGAAACACCTACAGCCAACATCATACTCACTGGCAAAAATTAAAAGCATTGCCCTTAAGAAGAGGAATAAAACAAGGATGCCTACTTTTGCCACTTTAATTTAACATAGTACTGGAAGTCTTAGCCATAGAAATCAGAGAGGAAGAAAAAATAAAAGGGATTTAAATAGGAAAGGAGGAAGTAAAACTGTCATTATTCGCAGATGACATGATAGTATATGTAGAAAACCCCAAAGACTTCATTAAAAATTTTCTAGACTTAATAAATGAATTTGGAAGATTCCAAAATGGCGGCAGTGTGAACGGAAGTTGCATAGACCATCTCCCAGGACCAAATTGGAATTACAATGAAAATAAAGACAAATCATCAGGAGAAAGCAACAGTAAAGCAGCTTGGAGGACCATATAACCAGGGACATTGACTCCATCCTCGTGGGATTGCAGAGGCATGAGAAGGGGAATCCACAGACAGCAGCAGTCTTAGCTGTGAACAGTGCCCTCTGGATAATTTCCCAAGCTGCTCCACAGTGCAGAGCTGGGACAGATGCTAGAATAGCCACAGCCACTCACCTTGGGCTCCGGCAGAGGGCGGGCAGACTGGACTGGAACTGTGTGGGGACACTGAGGATTTGGAGGGCACTCAGAGCTTTTGCTGAGTTGCAGCTACACAGGATGGTGGTCATCTTACTCCTTCCCTGGACTCTGAGGAGAGGCGGCAGCTCCTCCCTCAGAGATTCAACCCCACCCGGTGGCCACTGAAATGCAAATTGAGGCCCATTAACAACCAGCATCTACCCCACCCTCGGGAAATACCCTTATGCTGAAGACCTGAGGGAGATTTTCATTCAACTGAGAAGCGAAGGCTCTTCAAGTAACTGCTACTGATAGCCTCCAGGACAAAACCTAGAGGATGACTGTACTATTACTGGGCTAGCAAATCTAACCAGGAAAGTAAGACTTGACAGTGGTGTTTAACATGGGTCCTCCTTGGCTGATTTTAACTCAGGAGAGGGAGCCAAAAAGAGCAGAGCACCAACATCCACAGGGCAAATTTGGCAGCCTCCAAAGCCCACTGTGATAGCTAAAAAGGTGAAACACAGAAACAAATCCAAAATGAAAGAACAAGACAACTCTACCAAAGATGAGTTAAATGATGTGCAGTTAAGCAAGTTAACAGAACTAGAATTCAGAGCCATGATCTTGAGGAAGCTCAACAGAATGTGTAAGAACATGAGCACAATGAGTAAGACATAGAAATGTTGAAAATCAACCATTTGGAAATTAAAAACCACCAAGAAGAAATGAAAAATGACATATCAGAAATAAAGAACACATTGGAAGGTCTAAACAGCAGAGTAGAGGAAGCAGAGGACTGGATCAGTGAATGAGAAGAAAGGGTAGAAAAAATCAACCAATCAGAAAACCATAAGGAAAAAACAATTAAAAAACCGGAAGATAGATTAAGAGAACGGTGGGACAACTGGAAACATGATAATATACACATCATAGGAGTCCCTGAGGAAGAAGAAAATGAGCAAGGGTTAGAGAATATATTTGAAGAAATAGTGGCAGAAAACTTCCCTAATATGGTGAAGGAAGAAGGCATTCAAGTTCAAGAAGCACAGAGAGCCACAAGTAAAAAGAACCCAAGCAGGCCCACACAAAAACACATAGTAATCAAACTGCCAAAAATTAAAGACAAAGAGAGAATCCTAAAAGCAGCAAGAGATAAACAACAGGTTACCTAGAAAGAAACCCCCATAAGGCTCTCAGCTGACTTCTCAACAGAAACACTACAGGCCAGAAGGGAATGGAATGAGGTAATTAAGGTCATGAAAAAAAAAAAAAGAACTGAATCCAAGACTACTCTACCACGCAAGGCTATCATTCAAAATAGAAGGTCAAATAAAGAGCTTCCCAGACAGAAAAAAGGCTAAGGGAAAACATTAGCACTAAACCAGCACTGCAAGAAATGTTAAAAGAACTGCTGTAATTAGCAGGAGAAATGGGAAGAAAAATAGAACCACACTAAACAAAAATGACAAGAAATAAGTACATATCAACAATCACATTAAATGTAAATGGATTGAATGCTTTGATAAAAAGACAGAGCAGCTGATTATATAAGAAAGCATGACTCATCTATATGTTGTTTACAAGAGACCCACCTCACAACAAAAGACTCACATAGGTTGAAAGTGAAGGGATGGAAAAAAATCTTTCAAACAAATGGAAAGGAAATAAAATCTGGGGTAGCAATACTCGTATCTGATAAAATAGATTTCAAAATGAAGGGTGTAACTAGAGACAAAGAATGCCACTACATAATATTGAAAGGATTTATCCAATAGGAAGATATAACCTTGATATACATATATGCACCCAATATAGGAACACCAAAATATATTAAAAATCTTCTGGAAGACTTCAAAGGAGAAATCGATAGCAACTCAATCATAGCTGGAGACTTCAACACCCCGCTGACATCACTGGATAGATCCTCAAGACAAAAAATTGGCAAGGAAACGGAGACTCTAAATGAAGCACTAGACCAAATGGATTTAATGGATATCTATAGAGAATTACACCCCAAAACTACAGAATTTACATTCTTCTCAAGTGCACATGGGACATTCTCAAAGACAGACCACATTCTAGGACACTAAGTTTGTTCAAGTTCATGAAGATTGAAATCATATCAAGCATCTTCTCAGATCACAATGGCATAAAACTAGAAATCAATTGCAACAAGAACATGAAAAGACATTTGAACACATGGAAGCTAAATAGCATGTTATTAAACAATGAATGAGTTACTGAGATCAAGGAAGAAATTAAAAACTTCCTGGAAACCAACAAAAATGAACACACAACAACACAAAACTGGGATGCAGCTAAAGTAGTTCTGAGAGAGAAGTTTATAGCACTACAGGCTTACCTCAAGAAGGAAGAAAAATTTCTAATAGACTATCTAACCTCACAATTTAAAGAACTAGAAAGCAAACAAGAAGAAAACCCCAGAGCAAGTTGTAAAGATCAGAGCAGAAATAAATGACATAGAGTTAAAAAAAAAAACAATTCAAAGGATCAATGAAACAAAGAGCTGGTTTTTCGAAAAGATAAACAAGATTGATGGAACCTTAGCTAGACTACCAAAAAACAAAGAGAGAGAACCCAACTACACAAAATCAGAAATGAAAGAGGAGAAGTAACAACTGACACCACAGAAATACAAAAGATGTTTAACAAATATTATGAACAATTATATGGCAACAAATTGGACAATCTAAGCAAAATGGACACATTTCTAGAAACACATAGTCTCCCAACACTGGAACAGGAAGAGATAGAAAAATTGAACATAACAATAACAACTAAGGAAATTGAAGAGGTAATCAAGACGCTCCCAGCAAACAAAAGCCCAGGCCTGGATGGCTTCATGGGGGGTTTTACCGAACATTCAAAGAAGAACTAATATCCATTCTCCTTAAACTATTTCAAATAATTCAAGAAGAAGGAAGACTTTCAATCTTGTTTTATGAGGCCAGCATAATCCTAATTCCAACACCAGAAAAAGTCACTACAAAGAAAGAAAACTACAGGCCAATATCCCTGATGAACATAGATGCCAATATCCTGAACAAAATACCAGCAAATCGAATCCAGCAATACATCAAAAAAATTATTCACCATGACCAAGTGGGATTCATCCCAGGGGTGCAAGGCTGGTACAGTATTTGCAAATCAATAAATGTGATACACCACATAAATAAAATGAAGAATTAAAACCACATGATCATATCAATAGATGCCGAAAATGCCTTTGACAAAATCTAGCATCCATTTCTGATAAAAACGTTCAGCAGTGTGGGAATAGAGGGATCATATCTTGACATAATAAAGCCAAATAAAAAAGACCGACAGCCAACATCATACTCAATGGGCAAAAAATTAAAGGATTTCTCTTAAGGACATGAACAAGACAAGGATGCCCACTTTCACCACTCTTATTTAACATAGTACTAGAAGTCTTAGCCACAACATTCAGACAGAAGGAAAAAATAAAAGGAATCCAAATTGGAAAGGAGAAAGTGAAACTGTCATTATTCGCAGATGAGATGATACTATATGTAGAAAAACCCAAAGACTCCATCAAATGTTTACTAGACTTAATAAATGAATTTGGCAAGTAGCAGGATACAAAATTAATGTCAAAAAATCAATGGCATTTTTATACAACAATGATGAACTCACAGAAAGAGAAACTACGATTGTGGTATAAAAATTTAGATACCTAGGAATAAACTTAACCAAAGAAATAAAGGACCTATTTGCAGAAAACTACAGGTCATTAAAAAAAAAAGAAGAAGATATAAAAAGTGGAAGCACATATCTTGTTCATGGATTGGAAGAATTAACATCATTAAAATGTCCATACTACCCAAACCACTTTGTAGATTCAATACAATCCCTATCAAAATACCAATGACATACTTCATAGAACTAGAACAAATACTTCAGAAGTTCATATGGAACCAAAAAAGACCTCGAACAACCATAGTAATCTTGAAAAAGAAGAACAAAGTAGGAGGGATCAACGACCAGAATTCAGGTTATACTTCAAAGCCACTGTAATCAAAACAGCCTGGTACTTGCACAAGAACAGGCATATAGACCAGTGGAACAGAACAGAGAACCCCGAAATGGACCCAAGGCAATATGCTCAATTGATATTTGCAAAGGTGGCAAGAGCATACAGTGGAGTAAAGACAGCCTCTTTAATAAATGGTGTGCGAAATTTGGACAGCTACATGCAAAAAAATGAAACTAGACCATCAACTTACACGCTACACAAGAATAAACTCAAAATGGATAAAAGACTTAAATGTGACTCATGAATCTATAAAAATCCTAGAAGAAACTGTAGGCAACAAAATTTCAGACATCATACTCAGCAAAATTTTCACTGATACATCACCTAAGGCAACAGAAACAAAGGAGAAAATGAACACGTGGGACTACATCAAACTCAAAAGCTTCTGCACAGCGAAAGATACAATCATCAAAAAGGAAAGGCTACCCACTGTATGGGAGAGCATAATTGCCAATGATACATCAGATAAGGGGTTAATTTCCAATATATAGAGAGTGCTCATACAACTCCACAAAAGGAAGACAAAGAACCCAATTAAAAAATAGGCAGAGGAACTAAACAGACACCTCTCAAAACAGGACATACAAATCGCTAAGAGACATATGAAGAAATCCTCATCATCACTAATCATCAGAGAGATGCAAATTAAAACAACAATGAGGTATCACCTCACACCTGTCAGAATGGCCACCATCAACAAATCATCAAACAACAAGTGTTGGTGAGGGTGTGGAGAAAAGGGGACTCTAGTACACTGCTGGTGGGAATGCAGACTGGTGCAGCCACTGTGGAAAACAATATGGTGTTACCTCAAACAATTAAAAATTGAACTTCCATTTGACCCAGTGATCCCACTTTTAGGAATATACCCTAAGAAGCCTGAAACACCAATCAGATAGAATATATGTACCCCCATGTTTGTAGCAGCACTATCTACAATAGCTAAGATCTGGAAACAGCCCAAATGCCCATCAGTAGACGAATGGATAAAATGCTGTTGTATATATACAGAATGGAGTACTATGCAGCTGTAAGAATGAAAGATCTCTTGTGTCTTGAGATGATATGGAAGGACCTGGAAAGTATTATCCTAAGTGAACCAAGCCAAACAGAGAAAGACAAGTGTCATATGATCTCACTTATTTGTGGAATATAATGAACATAACAGTCTGAGGAATGGGGTAGTTCCGGAGACAAGGAAGTAGGGTACAGACTGACATTCCCCAGAACAGGTGGTGGTGGGGGAGAGATAAACCACAGAACTTATATGCATGTGTGCATGAACAATGGACATGGACAATACAGCTTGGGCCAGGGTGGTGAGGGAAGGGGAAGGGGGAATCAATGGGGGAAAAAGGAGAAACATCTGTAACAAAAATTAGTTAATTAATAAAATATATATTCCCTTAGCCTTTTTTTGTTTTGGAAGCTTTTTATTTACCTTCTATTTTGAATGATAGCCTTGTTGGGTAGAGTTGTCTTGGATTCAGATCCTTGTTTTTCATGACCTTGATTACCTCATGCCATTCCATTCTGGCCTGTAGTGTTTGTGTTGAGAAGTCAGCTGAGAGCCTAGTGTCGGTTTCTTTGTGGGTAGTCTGTTGCTTATCTCTTGCTGCCTTCAGGATTCTCTCTTTGTCTTTAATTTTTGGCATTTTAATTACTATGTGTTTTAGTGTGGGCCTGTTTGGTTTCTTCCTGCTTGGGGCTCTCTGTACTTCTTGAACTTAAATGCCTTCTTCCTTCACCATATTAGAGTAGTTTTCTGTCACTATTTCTTCAAATATACTCTCTAATCCTTGCTCATTTTCTTCCTCTTCTGAGACTCCTAGGATTCAAATGTTATCACATTTCCAGTTGTCCCACAGTTCTTTTAAGCTGTCTTCTTGTTTTCTAAATTGTTTTTTCCTTTTGGTTTTCTGATTGGTTGATTTTTTTCTATCCTGTCTTCTAATTCACTAATCCGGTCCTCAGCTTCCTCTACCCTGCTGGTTAGTCCTTCCAATGTGTTCTTTATTTCTGCTTGTCATTCTTCATTTCCACTTGGTTGGTTTTCAATGTTTCTATATCTTTACTCATGGTGCTGATGTCCTTACTCATGCTGTTGAGCTTCCTTAAGATCATTGCTTTGAGAGCTACCTCTATAATTTGCTTAACTGCACTTCATTTACCTCATTTTCTATGCAGTTCTCTTTTTCTTTTATTTGGGTTTTGTTTCTTTGTTTCACCATTTTAGCTATCTCAGTGGGTGTTGGAACCTGCCAAATTTTCCCTGTGGGTGTTGGTGTTCTGCTGTTTGTGGCTCCCCGTAGTGGGTTTGAGCCTGGGTGGGGCCATGTTAAACACCACTGTCAAGTCTTACTTTACTGGGTAGGTTTGCAAGCCCAGGAAAGGTTCAGGTATCCTCTAGCTTTTTCCTGGAGGCTGGCAGTCTCAGTTACTCAGTGCCTTGGAATGTAGCCCTGGTGTTTTGCATAAGAGCATTTCCAGAGGGTGGGATGGATACTGGTTGTTAATGAACCTCTATTTGGATTTCTTTTCCTCACATGAGATAGGCTGAATCTGTGAGGGGGGAGCTGCTGCTTTTCCACCCAACTCTGGGAAGGAGCACACTGGCCACTGTCCTTTGTGGCCACAACTCAGCAAAAACTCTAAGTGCCCTCCAAATCCTGGGTGTTCCCACAGAGTTCTAGCCCAGTCTGTCCTTCCTTTGCTGTAGTGCCCAGGTAAGTGGCTGTGGCTATTTTAGTGCTCTGTCCTGGCTCTCTGTGCTGTGAAATGGGCTTGGTCTTTATTCCCCAAGGGCGCTGCTTACAGCTAAGATTGCTGCTGTCCCTGGGTTCCCAGCCCACCACCCTCTCGCACCTCCACAGATCCTACCAGTGTCCCTGGTTATATGACCCTTTCCTGCTTCTTTTCTGTTGCTTTTTTCCAAGGATTTGTCTTTATTTTAGTTGTAATTCCTGTTTGGTCCTGGGAAATCATCTGTGTAGCTTCCATTCACTTTGCCTCCATTTTCACATCCTCTATGCCTATCTTGTGCACAGCTGGGTCACACCGGCCTCTCTGGTGCCCCTGCACCCTGTAGGTCCCGCGGGTAACTGAATAGCATAGTCACTTTGTGCACCTGGCACTATGCCTATCTTATGGGATGCTGGGTCGAACAGGCCTCTCTTGTTCTTTAGCACCCAACAGTTCCTGTGGGTCACTTGATTGCACTGTCTCTACTGGGTTGCACAGGCCTCTCTGGAACTTCAGAATCCCGCAGTTCCCAAGGGTAACTGGATTGAACAGTCCCTGCTGGGTCGCACTGGCCTCTCTGGTGCCCTAGCACCCCGAAGGACCCAGGGGCAGCTGGATCGCACCAGTCTCTCTTGGGCTTTGGCTTCCCACTGCTCTTGTGAGCTGCTGGACCGCACAGGCCTCTGTGGAGCCCTAGGTCCCACTGCTGGTGGCTGGGGAGTGCTGGGGCCCTGTGGGGCTCAACTCCTGCTTAGCTTTTGCTGTAGTTTTTGGGGATGGGTTTCAGCTGCTGGTCTGTGCTTCTGGTGCCTGGGGATGGATGTCTGCTCCCCAGCCTCTGTTGCTGGGGGTATATCTGGACTCTGATCAAGCTGTTACTGTGGGGGATGGTGCTGGGCTCCCAGCTGTCTGCGGCTTCTGCGACTAGCACCTTGGGAGCTCCACTACTGTGCACTGGTCTGTGTTGACACAGAGTGTCCACTGGTCTGATGGTGCCAGGTTTGCTGGTGGGCTCAGGTTGCTGGGCCCTAGCCGCTCTCACTGCCTCCTCCCAGGGAAGACCCAAGATCTTCCAAATGGTGGGACCTCCCCGTGGTGCAGGGAGAAGTGCCCTGAAGAGCAGCTTACAGCAGTAGCCGGTTGGTCCACAGCACAGGAAACTTCTGCTTCGATTCTGTGCTCTGCTCAGGTTTGGTTGTCCACCTTCAAGTCCACCCACACTCTCTCACACACTAGGTCACTCTCTCACACACTCACCCTCCCCCCAGTCCTGCCTGCAGCCATCTGGAGATGAAATCCTGAGGGGCTTTTTAACGGAGTCTTTCACAGGCCATTCCATTTTGTCCTCTGGATCTCTGACCCAGATACCATGGACAGAGGTCATCTTTCAGGGCCATGGTTGGACCAATGCATCCCTTCCCTACTTATGCCTCCACTGTCACACCTGCTGTGTTCTGAGGTGATTCAGTTTGGACACGGATGGGAAAATATAAGAAAACCAAAAAAATGTATGTGTTTAAAAGCTTTATTTAACAAGGTGGAAAAGTTTAAGATTCTTGAAAGTATGAGCTCCCAGACAAATTATTAAGATTTTCTAGATAAAGAGAATGCTTAAGAAGCTCATCTGTCACACACATTGTTATTCTTGCTGTTATTATGTTTTTTTTTTTTAATTTCTTTATTGAATTTAGAGAGAGAGGAAGGGAGAGAGAGAGAGAGAGATAGAAACATCAATGAGAGAGAACATCGATTGGCCGCCTCCTGCATATCCCTCCCCCTCCACTGGGGATTGGGTTCACAACCTGGGCATGTGTCCTCGGGAATTGAACCAGCAGCCTCCTGGTGCATGAGTCAATGCTCAACCATTGAGCCACACTGGCTGGGCTTCTTGATATTATTTTAAGGAGTTCAGCTTGCTGACATCCATCTCTCTGTGTTTCTTATATTCAGTCATAAGGAGTTTTAATTCCTAAGAGAAGACAATGCTTTTCTATGTTTCTGCTACCCCAACCACTTCCTGTCCCCCTGACCCAGGCACCAGGTCTGAGGTTTCTGTAAACCTCTCCCTGTTCCTCCTCTCACTGTGCCCCACTGAGAGCACAGAAATACATCGCAGCGTCCTCCAGCTGGGAGTCCGAGATCCTGAGGCCGATGCTTTTGGTTTCTCTCTGGAAGTTCACAGAGAAGCGATTATCCGCTGCATTTTCTTGCTTATAGGATTCTTGGCGGATAATGAAAATCAGCTCCCCGCTGGGAAGCTGCTTGTACCAGAATAAATAATAATCTCTCTCACTAGTGTCATATGTGCAGTCCAGGGCCACAGTCTCTGCCTCCTGCACGGACACTTCTGGTTGAGGCTGAGTGACCGTCTGGGTCATGCTGGATCCTGTGGGACAGAGGACAGAAAGGACTGCACTGGGGTATGACACCAGAGAGATAAAGCAGGCACGCTCACAGCTGGTTCCATCCCCACCCACCTTTTTGCTTCTTGAAAATAGCTGGGCTCTGTGAGGCAATACAGGTCTGTGGTATTAATCTTCTGATGGTTCAGAGCCCCTTTAGATAACATTGTAAATAAAGACGTACAGCTTCCTTACCAAGACAGATCGAGACCACGAGTGCCCACAGCAAGGCAGCAAACGTCATGCTGACAGCTCTCCCTGCTGACTGAGAAGTCTCTTGCTCTCCTCTGTGCTTCGTGACAGGAAATGGTATCATAGGTGGGAGGGTGACCATTTCTCAGAGAGGAGTTTTCCCAAGTCACTGTGGTCTCTCAGAAAAATAGGCCTTGATTATAATTTTAAATAAAGGTGAAAGATGTTTTCTGAGTTCTTTTATTCTAGAATGAAAATAAAGAGGAAAGAGAGCTGGCAAACTTATTTCTGATGAGACCTAGTCTCGGGGAGGAGTCTGGTCCTGGAATGGCAGCAGAAGTAGCAGGGTTTTATTTGCAACAATGGCAAACTCCAATTTTTCTTTTCTTCTTTTTAAAATAAAAATGACAAAGCAACTAAGATATATATGAACAGTTATAAGTAATAAGAATATACTTGTGCATTTAATTTTTATATTTTTAAAATTTCTGAAACAATGTGAAAAAAGATATATATATATATATATGTTTGTGACTCAGAAGAGACTATAAACTTGGAAGCTGTTCATGTCATGTATAATTGTGTTTATTTTTCCATAAATCCTTAAAAAAAATAAGACCTTGTTTGTGCTGTACCAGGAAACTCTGAAGTAACTATTGCAAGAATTCTCATCAGCACTAAATTACCTCAAACAACTCACATTAAGAGTAGCTCTCACAGCTCATTCTTTTTTGAGAAAATATTGTGAACAAAAAACTTTTTTTCTTTTTAATTCTCACCCGAGGACATTTTTACATTTATCTTTAGATAGAGCAGAAGGGAGAGAGGGAGGAAGAGAGAGAGAGAAAAACATCGACGTGAGAGAGACACATCAACTGGTCGCTACCCACAGAACCCCAACCAGGACGGGGACAAACTGCAACCGAGGTATGTGCCCTTAGCAGGAACCGAACCCAGGTCTCTCTAGTCTGCAGGTTGACATTCTAACCGCAAAGCCAAACTGTCCAGGACTGAAAAAAACTTTTTAAATAAAAGTATTATGAGCCCTGGCCAGTTTGGCTCAGCAGTTAGAGCATCGGCTTATGGACCAATAAGTTGCGGGTGCAATTCCAGTCAAGGGCACGTACCTCGGTTGCAGTTCGGTCTCCAGCCCTGGTCTGGGTCATGCGAGAGGCAACCAGTCGATGTGTCTCTGTCACATCGATGTCTCTCTCTCTCTCTCCCTCTCTCTCTCTCTCCCTCTCTCTCTCTCTCTCTCTCGTCTCTCCCCACTCCCTCCCACTCTATCTGAAGATAAATAGAAAAGTATTCTTGAGTGAGGATTATAAATAAATAAATAAATAAACAAACAAACAAACATGATTCAGTAGAAATTTGCATTTCCGAGGGAGTGATAGAGATGTGTACTTAATTCCAGAGTTGGAGTCCCTAGGCCGTGCATATGAACAGGGCCCTGTTACATTCCAGGCACTGTCTGAGCAGCATAGTCTCTGTAACACAGTGGTAAGGGGTTGAGCCTCTCCTCTCAGAGACAGGTGCAGGGAGTCGTGAGCGTTGCAACCAGCCCTGAATGAGGCTGCTAGAATCTCTTCTGCCCCAAAACCCAGTTTGATAACAATGGAAGAAGGGGCAAAAGAATTGCTTCTAGATCACCTCCATCCTTGTCCGATTATTTAAATTCTTGGTTCTTGGTTTTGGATCCCCCAAAATTAGTTCCAATATGGGATTTGTGTAGGCAGTTTATGTGCAGGTGATGCTAGAAAACATTGGTAGGAAGTGAATCAGGGAAGGGAAAGACGACAATACAGGGTGTCGTCATCAAGCCAGTTATTACTATGGGAAATTTGAAGCTTAATCCAGCTGGGTAACTGGGATTCAGTATAGCATACCCTTTGGACTTATCCTAAGTGGGGCATGAAAGAGCTGGAATAATCCATAAACTCACTGTCCCTCATTGGTTGAAGGCTGCTTTAGGAACTCGGGACCATCTTGAAGAATAGCTCTCCAATCTCTCCCAGTGCTGTCTCTAAGTGGTGCTTTAGCTGAGCCTTTGAGTTGTTATTCCAATGTTCTTTTAGGCTACTGGTTTGCAGATAATGTTCTATGTAGTGGATCAGTATATCCAATGGTCATATGTTTATTGTCACACCTTCTTGCTATAAAGTGGGTCTGTTGATGCAGAGAAATGGGAAATTCTTTGAAAATCAGCCAGATACTCTGCACTCTCAGTTTGTGCTGCTATGTTGGGTATTGTGGAATGGAAGGCAAACTCATACCCATAGGTATGAATTGACCCCAATTAAAAAAAAGATTTCTGGCCCTGGCTGGTTTGGCTCAACAGTAAAGCATCGGTCCACAGACCAATGAGTCTTGGGTTTGATTTTGGCCAAGGGCATATACCTCAGTTGTGGTTCATCCCCAGCCCTGGTCAGGGTCATGTGGGAGGCAACCAGTTGAAGTGTTCCTCTCACGTCAATGTTTCTCTCTCTCTCCCTTTCTTGCCCTCTCTCTCTCCCCCACTATATCTGATGATAAATAGAAAAACAATATCCTCGGGTGAGGATTAAAAAATATATATTTCTGTCACTGCCAGGGTGGAAGTGGTCCAATGTAATCAACTTGCCAACAAGAGGCTGGTGATCTCCTTGAGGGGTGATTCCATACTGAAGGCTCAGTGTGATATCTATTGCTGACAGGTTGGCTCTTTGGCAGCAGAAGTAACTAAATTCTAACTGGTGAGAGAAAACCATTCTTCTGGGCTATGGAGAACCTCTGTTCTGTCACCTTAGCTAATCGGTTCATGGGTCTGTTGTTTTAGCACTGAAGTGGACAGAGGCTGGTGATATCCTCTAGATGAATTACGTTGCTCACACGGTTGTTCAGTGCTTCCTCTGTAGTGGATACTCTCCAGTGAATATGGATATAAGATATAATGATCTGAACAATTTGTGCCTACACACACTGCTCCTTCAGTTCATGGTCAACCTTTAATGTGACTCATCCTCCTCCCACCCCACCTGCTCAAGGGTCTGACCTTAAAAAAGAGCAGGATGCTGGGCACTTTCCAAAGACCCTCTGGTCATGTCCCTTTGACTCTTCTCCAGCCAGCTGGTTGACCTTTTTTCCCTCTTAAGGAGGAACCAGATTTTCCATCATATTGTGCTCTCTTTTAATGATGTTCCTTATAAACTTTATGCTATCAGTTTCCCTTGGGTTTTGGTCCTAGATCACTGTTCTAGATTCTAAGCCAGTCTTTTCAGAATGTCAAAATATATTTTCTTTCATTACTGAAGTTGATCATCATGGCTTTTAAGATACTGTATTTTCAGTGTGTTTGTAAAAGTCTACAAAGAAGCTCACTGGCAAGAATTTTACTCTGTCCTCTGTTCTTTGTAGTGCTCTCTCCTTTCTGATATTAAGCCTTAGGGTTTTGAACTAGTTTTAATAGAGCAAGAACTTCACACTGAGAAACAAAATACATCAGATAGTATATGACAATATTATCCCTTTGCACAAGGTCTTCAAATGAAAACTGTTTGGTATTATGCTATAAAAAGCCCCTCATGTTTCCCTTTGCTCAGAGCAGTCAGCGTCCTGGAACCCTCACAGGGGAAGGGTAGAGCTTGGCCGGGCTTAGGTGCAGAGTGCAGGTGCCAGAGTCTCACTGTGCACTTGCTGCACATAGGAACCTGGTTGAGTCATGGAGCTGGGAGTCCCTCACATGCAGAGAAAAGTGCTGGCCCTTGGTGTCAAGCCTGGCTATGAATTTTCTGCTGCTCCCTCACTCACAGGTTAGCTGCACACATAGGAGCAGCAGGGAAGCTCCCAGGGGATTGTCCATTCTTGCTTCTTCCTGGAGTCTCTGAGGAGTCAGCCAGGAGGCTTAGAACTGGCTATGTTTATTGGGCCTAGGTCACTGTTCCAGATTCTTCTTCTTCTTTTGGTGTGGAAACCCCTGGTGATCTTCATTCTACTTTCACAACCAATCAAAACCTCACTTGTCACAATAAACCCATCATTGAAAATACTTTCTTGCTGTTCCTATGCAGAGTTCTAGCTTCCAACCAGTCACTTCTGTCAAAGGAAGCACTGCTCCCATGTGGTCTGAACTTTTTTTTCTCATTAAAAATCTTTTTTTCATTCCCCCCTTAGTACAAACTCGTGTTCAATGAAAGGAAATGAGAACATTACCGGGGGGGGGGGGGGGGGGCGGGCAAAACAAAAAGATAGAAAACAACATTGTTTCAAAATGTTCTTCAGGGATAACTATCTGAATATCCTTAGGACCTGGTATTCCCTTCCTCATTCTCACCTTAAATGGAAATCTATGTGGGTTCTTTGCCTGTATGACTCCGTACTACATTCCAAGGGGTACAAATAAAAAGTTGAGAGAACTGGTTGTTTCTCTCAGTTGGTTAGGGTCTACCATACTTTGTTATGTTTGTCAATCTGAACAGTTTTATTTTATTTTTTAAATCCTCACCTGAGGATATTTTTCCATTGATTTTTAAATTTTAGATAGAGTAAGAGGAAGGGAGAGGGGGGAGAGAAAGAGAGAGAGAGGGAGAGAAACATTGATGTGAGAGAGACAAATCAATTGGTTGCCTCTGGCATGACCCTGACTGAGGCCAGGATGCAACTTGCAATCCCTAGACCAGGAATCGAACCTCAACTCTTCGGTCTGCAGGCTGATGCTTTAACCAGCCAGGGCTCAATCTGAACAGTTTTAAATTAGTTAAAAGAGTTAGACCTTTCCCAAATTATCTCTAAAAATGTAAATAAGGGAGCTATAGCATTCTTTCTTTTAATATACTCTCAGCTTTGAGAGAGCAACCTGGTATCTTGCTTACTCTGGGAATGCCGATGTTTTTGCAAAAATCTAAGTGTTTCTTATATTTAGACCTGGGCACCTGTGCAAACTCTGGTAATTTCTCACATTTCACATGTTAGTTATCTGAAATCCTGTTTTGTGGTCTCCTATATTTTCAGCAAGGATTAGGGACTCAAGAAAACAAGAGATAAAGGAAGGATGTTCTCTTCTATTCTTCACATGCAGTCCTCACTCTGATGACTCTAGGTACCTATCTGACCACATTTTCTCAGCTGCATTCCCAGGATAAATCCTCGCCCTGGGATATCTATCTCCTTCCTTCCCTCCCTTCATTTCTGTGAGCCTGAGGTGATGGGCTGAGAGTCTGTAATGAGTAAAGAGCTGTGTGATCTTCTTTGATGTTAATTGTGGATGCTAGTCTTCCATTCTTCTTCATATATGACATTTTGTAAAATAAGAACACTTTGTTCTAGCTTTTTCCCTGAAGCATCATGTAATTGTACCTTAGGTTGGAGTTTCCACCCTCTGAGAGAGGCAGGTATGAGATGAACTGTGCTTCTCCTGGCCTCTCATTGCTGCTTGAGAAAACACCAGATATACATGGTGTGGTTGTGCTAGCACCTGGCTAGTTGTCACTTGATACGGGACTATGGTTGTTCCTTCTTTCAATCAGAACATAGTAAACCCTTGATGTTCCAGATCTCAATTTAGTGGACTTCAGATTTAACAGACAAAATTTCTGGCTCGTATTGTCATATGTGAAAATGAACACCCTATTAATTTTAATATGCTTTAAACCAGTATTTGCTTATAATTAAATTAACTTGTTATTTTTTGTTATTAAGTCACTGTTATATTAAGCAAATTTTAGCGAATAGGCCATATTTTGGAAAATACACTGTAGCAATTTCGCTGACATAACTACATATTACATATCTGCAACTATAGTCTATATATTTAAATCCAAGAATCGCTGCTCCTAAATAATGTTTGTGAAATAATTAGCACATGATCATAAATCATTGGGGGTGGAAATTGGTTCTGTTGGGCCGGCTGACTTCCTAGTGTGCTAAGCCACGCCCCAGCCATGTGCTTTTGTTTATTCTTGGTGACTGGTGAGTGCAAGCATTTGCTAGACCTAGTCAGTATAAATTAAAAATTACAGTAATGCATATAGAAAACTTTTCTGTGACATTGAACTTTTCATACATACTTAATTTTAATTACACAAATGTATCTACATATGTAAAAACAGGTAAAAGAGCTAACTTGTCAATTTTTTAACATGCGCATTTGGGAAACCTACATTATCATAATATCAAGGTTTTACTGCACTGTCAAATCACGCCAAGTCTGGCACTGCGGAAAGGCTGGCAAAACTTCCAGGTATCTTAAGATTTTCTCTCTACTGATGAGGAAACGTAACAGGAATGATTTCAAAGAAAAGAATTTTAGTCAGGGAAGAAAAGAAGGAGTTGTTCCAGTTATTTGGAAGAAGTAACATTTATATGAGAGTTTTCTTGAAATTGTCTCCTCTCCCATCTCAGATGTGTTGATTTTAACATCCCAGACCACTGGCAGGAATACATCTAAGTGAAAGGTGATTGATGATTTTCCTGAGCAATGACAGACAGGAGTTGTGGCAGGTCAACAATAAATGTTGAGTGTCTGCTACCTCAAGTTCACTCACCTTAAAACTGTGGGATGTTTAATAAAATGTACAAAAAAGAGTATGTTAATTATATAGTTGAGGAGGCTAGGAAACCTTAACATTAACTAACTCTAGGGGGCAGTGTATTATAGGTACCAGCATTTACTACAAAGAGAAACAAAATATAGAAGCAAAGTATTTGCAAATAAGAGTAAGTAGCCTAATAACTGACATAAGAGCTAGGAATAAAAATCACATGATTATCTCCATTGGTGCAGAACAAACATAACAAAACACAACACATTTATGTTAAAAACACTAAAAAAATAAGAATTAATAACTATTTTTTTTTACATAAAAAATGCATATGTCACAACCCCAAATCAGTACCTACTTATGGCGAAATGCTAGAAGATTTTGTATTAAAGTTAGGAGAAAGACTATGATATCCAATACCTTTACCACTATTTAACATTGTGTTGGGGCTACTAGATAATGCAGTCATCCCAGAGAAAATAGTGAGAAGCATAGTATTGGAAAGAAAGGGGTAAAATATCATATGCATGTTTGCAGATAAAATGATTACTCGCTACCAAAAGACAAATTATAGCAGTAAAAGCAATTTTGAAAACACTATCATTCATATGCAAAAACAAAAAACAGTTTTAAAAATGTGGAAAAAAAGAACACATCTTTTTTCAAAAAGTTTTATCTATTGAACTTTAGAGTTGGGGGGGTGGAGAGAACATTGATTTGCTGTTCTACTTATTTATGTATTCATCGGTTAATTCTTGCATGTGCCCTGACTGGGGATTGAACCAACAACCTTGGTGTATCAGGGAGAAGCTTTAACCAACTGAGCTACTCAGCCAGGGCTGAAAAGAGCACATTTTCTATTCCACAAATGTAAAAAAAAGAGAGAGAGAAAAAGAAGATTCTCAAGTGCAAATTAAAATTAGGCAGACAGGTCAATTAAATAGAATAGCAAATCAATAATTAGGCCCAATTATGCATGATAAAGACAGCATCTCAACTTATTGTGGGGAATGGCTTCTCAGTAAGTATGTTGTAATACCTGTGTTTCTTCTAGATATGAGGCGACAAATGTGATTGTGATAGTGTCCCATTTTAGACAAGTAGTCTTCATGCTGAGGTTCCTGTGCTCATGAGTTTTTCACAGTTTTTCCTGTACTCTTGAACACTTTCCATGGGTTACACAAGCAAAGATAATTCCAAAGGAATCCATATAACTATACATATAGTCTTCTTGAGATCCTGATATTATGCTTCTTTTTCTTTCCTATTTTCCTTTCCACCTTTACCCTTCCCTTAAAAAAATAGTATATATCTCAATCATTCTGAATCTTGCTATAGCACATTGCTTCAGAGTGTGAAAATTGCTAAGGTACCAAACAATGAGACAATTCATTGGCTTCTGCCTTCTGAGAGAGCACCCTTAATAGCTAAGCAAGAAATATTACAAGACAGGAATATAATTCAACTAGGCAACAGCCTTGCATCTATCATCTATATTCTATTATCTTAAAGTTAGAATTCAGAAATGAATAGGTTGTCACTGGAATCCATCGTATAACATCTTTATTTGAATTTAAAAATGAAGTCAGGTTTATTTTTGTGACAAAAAATACGACTTAGGTGGCTAGTTTATTGAAAGTGTGGGTATGGGAGAAAGAGAAGGGTTAAAGAAGACTGTAAGATGTTTGGCTATAGTAATTATGTAAATAATATTGCCCCTCCCCCCTTTTTGAGATTGAGAACAGTGAGGGAAGAGCCTATGGGAGGAAATAGGGCATTATGTTTTGGATATGTTAAATATTAGATGCCAATTATGCATCCAGTGTAGATGTTATATAGATTATAGTATATATGAGACTGGCTTTCAATGGAGAGAGTGGGGATGGAGATGTAAATTTGTGAGTCACCAATGTGTAAGTGGTAATTAAAGCCATATTCCTAGGTGAGATTGTAGGGGAGGTAAACCTTTGTCTCTTCCCTTTAGGATTTCCAGCTGGACTTGAGCATTAAGTTGCTATAAAACAGATAAGCAAGAGAGAGCATACAGATTTTATGTAGTAATTTTTATATGAACATGGGTACCCTCATAGGTAAATGAAGACCCAAAAAGTCGCTCAGCCTAAGTGCATATATGTTAGGTTGAACAAAGAGTGGCAATTGTGGGAGGTTAAAGAAAGGTGAGTCCCTCCAGGGCTGGAGCAGCTGCTCAAAAGGTTTCAGGGACATACGGGGAGAAACTGAATTGTTTGGCTTTAGGAGGAGGGCTGGAGGGGTAGCTTTCTCCCAGACAGAAGTGTTGATAGAAGCCATTCCCCACAGAGCCAGCAGGTGGAAACCATATCTAAATCTCCATCAGCCTAGCTAACACTATTTGCCCCATTCTGGTAAAAAGAAACAAGAAGAAAGATGAGTTCCTTTAATAAGGTCTGTTTGCACAGACTTCTTTCAGCCTCCACTTCCATCTGTGGTGATTGAAATGTTTCTTTTCTTATATTGGGAGGGCATCTTTCATGTAGGATTTTCATTTCCTGCTTTCAGGAAGAAAAGAGGTGAGGAGGGTCAGAGTGTCCTTCTAACACCTACTGTTTTTCAAATGCCTTCAGGTCAAAATAATCAATATGCCCAAGTGGAATATTTGGGGTGGCATGTCCTGAACCCCTTCAAGATTATTGGAAGGTAGTGAACATAGATGGAGAATTTTGAGAACTAAACCTTGAAACAACACATGTAGAGGTCGGCAAGAGGAGGAAGATCTAGAAAAGGGGACTGAGAGGCAAGGCTCGTGAAGTAGAAGGCAAACCAGGAGACGGTGGGGTCCCAGAATTTAGGCAAAGATGGGTTTAAAGGAGACAGAGAGTCATATTTTACTGAAAAATTCAATGAGAGATGATAATAGGTCATTGGATTTGTTGATAGAAAGCTCATTAGTGACCTTAGCAAGATAGATGTCAATGGAATGGTAGGAATGAAAATATAACTGGAGTGGGTTCGAATATAAAAAAGGTTAGAGAATAGGGACAATGAATTTAGAAAAGCTTTTATAGAAGTTTGCTTAGGAATGAAAAGAGAGACAAGAAACAAAAAGACTGCTATCTGCTTTTAGCCATTGAACCACTGATTCCAGTTCCAGGATGCTATCCTAATGAAATGATGAGAAATTCAAATTCAAATTTATGTTTAAGGTGTTTACCATGATGCAATTTAAAATTATTAAAAATTGGAAATAATAAAAGTATCCAAGAAAGGAAAACTATAAAATTAAGTGTGGCATAGTTAAGATGCAGAATAGTAGATAATCAATTCAAACTATGAATGCAAGTTTTTAATGACAAAAATAAAGCTCTTAATAAAAGGACAAAATTGTTTCTACAATATTATGTAACAATGTGAAAAAAGATAGAAACAAGTAAAAATAATGAGTGCTTGTCTATGTGACACAGTTGTATATTTTTATAACTTTTTCCAATCAGAAATTTATAAAATATACATAAGATTAACATGGTTTATATTCACGATAATAAAGATAAACCAATGATTATCTGCCTTTCTAGAATTCAGCCTATTTTCACTAGGAAATGCTTCTATACACCATAAATTCAGCTCAGAAAATAGTACAAAACAAACCATTTCCCCCTTCCTGTAGCTGTATTAATCATGGATCTGTTGGTTGTAAACGTCAGAATCTCAGCTCATGCTGGCTTGTTCCCCAGAGTATTTTGACTTTTGTAGCTCCAGCACAGCTGAGTCTATATACTCAGGTGGTGTTTGCAGAAATCTATTCTCTTCATATCTCAGTGCTGCCTTTCTCTGTCTTAGACTAAGATGTAAATGACGTTTCCTAAAGTTGTGTAGTGAATAAGCTATAAAAACAAACCAACTCCCCAAAACATGAAAACCACAGATGTCCACTCAAATGAATCTGTTGGCAAATAAGTATAACTCTATTTATTGCTTGCATCTTTTTGCTTACCCTTTTTTCTTCAATGGCTTCTCATTTTTAGTGGCTGTGGACCCATTCTAATAACTCAAATTTTAATTTTAGTGATGTATTAAACCAAATCTTCAATGTGCTTGTTTGGCCAATTCTTCTCTGCCTATGGCTCATTCCTGTTTCTTCTCTCTTTCTCCCAAATTACTCTTGGTCTCTTTCACCATTCAAGATACTAAATGAGTCTACTGCATCATCCAACATCTATACCAAGAAAATCTTTCCTTGATAAGAACAATGAGAGTGGGATTATTCTAACTCTCTTGGTTGGTTTTCTAGGATGGATCATACATATTTGTTGAAAAAAAAATGCAAACTTCGACTAGAAGTTTTCACATTTCTCACTTCATCCATCACTGAATAATATTACAGAGTATTTTATTTGATAAAATAGATTTCTCTTCCTCACTGTTCTCAATGTCTAATTTTAAAGTGTGACTTTTTCTTTCTAAATGATGTGGAAATAAGACTAAATCTCTAAAAGGCAGAATAAGTATTTTAGTTTTGCTATGGTGTTGATGTCTACTTTTTATGTGCTTACTTGATTCTCAAAACCTTCACCAATTGATAAAAAAAAATGGACCTTCAAGATCCCTAAAAATTTAGCATATTTTTGCCTAAAGAACCATTCTGTTTTATATATACCAAACCATGCTTTTCTAAGGATAAACCAAATTAGACACCATACCTGTTTATGATGACAAAAAAACAACAGCACAGGGGTAAATTTAAATTTAGTCCTAATGTCTAAGGTCTATCTGCCTGGCTTATCCTTATGGCAATTCAACATCCTGAAGAGCAGAGAAGTAGGTGGGAACATAGCTAAGCCATGCCAGTTATAGGTCCTGAGAAGGGTAAAGTCTCACATAAATTCTGGAGTTATTTTCAGTGGAAATCAATCTAATACTCTGTTTTATCAGTCCTCTCTTTTCCATTGGGCAACAGGTTATCCTTTTATTTTAGCTATTGAAGCAGTTTTGCTCCAAATGCACAAGTCATGTATTAATTTTGAACTTCAATTATCATTTTATTTATTGTTATTATTATTATTATTATTATTATTATTATTATTTTGTGGTACGTGTGCCTAGCAGGAACCGAACCTGGGACTCTCTGGTCCGCAGGCCAAAGCTCAACCGCTGAGCCAAACTGGCCAGGGCACTTCAATTATCATTTTAGAGTCAAAGCCCTGCCCTCCACCTCCATGCAGCAGGAAGGCTCGCATGCTGTTCTTCCACATTTCATCCTTTGTCACCCCTCAGAGACTGGGCAGAGTGGTGGGAGAGAATGAAGGACTCTGCATTCGCTCTCTCCTGGGCTGAATAGCCTCATTTCCTTGGTTGTTGAGACTGCCCCTCCTCTATGTGAACAGCCCCATGGTGTGGAGGACTGGCTCCTATCCCTTCCTGTTGGTTCTCATCTCTGTCTGGACAGGATGGCAGGTATCCAAATGCATGCTTTCTTATGATGGTGTCAGTGGTTTCTTCAGGGGCTACAGAGCCCTCCACCTGCATTTTCCTGGAAGGAGTGATCAGCCCTAGGGGCAAACCCTTCCTCATCAAATCCACATGTGGACTACTTCACAGCCTTTGCTGTGAGGGACCTCTACCATGCGGCAGCTGTTGGAGACAGGTGTACATTCAGGCAAGTTGATTCAGAACCTAGGCAGTTTCATTAAACTCACAGGAAATTCACAAAAAAACTGCTTCAATGAAAAGGTGGGTATGTAGTCCAACCAGTGTGGCTCAGTGGTTGAGCATCGACTCATGCTGAACCAAGAGGTCACCAGTTTGATTCCCAGTCAGGACACATGCCCAGGTTGTGGGCCAAATCCCCAGTGGGGGGCATGTAGGAGGCAGTACTCAATGTTCTCTCTCATCAATGTTTCTGTCTCTCTCTCTAAAGAATCAATAAAGAAAAAAAAATGTTTTTAAGGTGGGAATGTAGGCTTGTGCACCTTCTTTTAGCTCCTCTGTCTTTCTCCTACATTTTTGCCATAAGAACCTGACAGTGTCTGCTGGACTTCAGCTTAGTGAAGTGGGTGGAGGCTGGGCTAGGTGCCCCCAGTCATCTAGGAAGAAGTTGGGTAAACTAACTTACATACCTTCCTTCTGCACAAGGTTTGCATTTCCCCAAAACATCACTTCTTTATGCTCCCAGTCACCCTTCTATTATCTCTTTGGTTAACATCAGGTGGGAGAGGTCAGACAAGTTTGGCCTCCCCCACCAAGCAGAATGGACAAGAATTTCTCCTTTTGAGTTAGCACTAGAGAATTTAGTGATTGTTCTCACCAGCACCCAGTTCTTCTGTGATTTGTATACTTTCTGTAATGTTTGGAAGCAGGTAAAGTTCTTAATAAGGACATGTACCATTTGGTTATACAAAATATGACAAAGACTTTGCAATAGTGGAAAACTGCTTACGTGTATAAAGACAATTTCCAGAAAGTTGGAAGATTGTGTTGTAAAAATCTAAATGATAAATGATAAAATGAAATCAAAATCAAATGGATAAAAATGTAGGCATCTTTTTACATATTGAGATTATGGGATATATTCTTTAGTAAGGCAGGGTTGGTTCAAAACCTTGGGAGATTTCCGGGTGAAGTCCGAAACGCCCCCATATGAGGAGGGCAAGGAAAGATGAAGAAATAGACAGATCACCTCAGACTGGTGGCAGGTTTAATAAGCAAGGCAACTTACATATATATGAGGCTTGTCTTCAGCAGGCTCAAGACAAGCAGATCTTCATCCCCACCCACCAAAATCTTAAAAGTTTATATAAAGGCCTTAATTGTGTTCAGTTACATATTCAGTCTAGATGGTCTCAACCACACAGCGCGCTCTCGCGCTCTCTCTCTCTCTTTCGTTTTAATCCCCACCTGAAGATATGTTTTTATTGAATTTATAGAGAGAGAAAAGGAGAATGATAGAGAGAAACATTGATCAGTTGCCTCTTGTAGGCGCCCCGACTGGGGATCGAACCTACAATCTAGGCATGTGCCCTGACCGGGAATTGAATATGCAACCGTTTGGTGTATGGGACGACTCTTCAATCACCTGAATCACCCGGCAAGGACACAGTGCTGTCTTCAAAACTAGTGAGGAAATTCACACATATTGTTAGTGAGAGTGTGAAATGCTATAAGTTTATTTGAAAGTAATTAAAAAACTTTGTTAGAAATAAAGATAGAGGTAGCCTTTATTCCACTAATCCAACTTTGAGAAATTTATCCTAAAGATATACACTGCGCTAATATAGGTATAGTTATTTATCACAACAATAGTTCTAACCTGACAAAACTGAATATCTATCAATAAAGAAAATACTGAACATATATGCATATACGCATGGCCCATGGACAGAGACAATAAATAATGTGAAGGCCTGGGGTGTGGTGGGGGCTGGGTGGAGGGCAGCAAAGGGCAGGGGGGATGGAGGACATCTGTCATATTGTCAACAATACAAAAAAAGACATACTTGAAAAGACTATGGTTCATATATACTGTGGACAAACAGACATTAGTTAAAGTAAATGAATTAGCATAATGGTGAGAAGGACACTCACTAGGTTATTAAAATTGTGTATCTTATAGGGATGAGAAAGAGCTGGTGAATGAGGATTAACTTTTCTTTATATGTCTTTGTATTATTTCATTTATTACAATAAGCAGTATTGCTTTTATAATTTGAATATAACAAAAGTTTAAAGAAAATAATTAGATTAAAGAAAAGACTGTTTTTTAAAAAATCTGCTAAGTTTCAAAGGTGAGACGTAATTTTAGGACTGTGGAGTGAAAACATTCAGTGATCGTAGCTGGAGATGGCTTCTCCCACAGCACAGATACTCACTTCCTTGCCATGCCTCAGTCACGCTCCCCAATTTCTAATCTTTTCAGTTTAGGCTCTCTGAGTCTCCCCGGGTCCCTGTAGCAGGTGAGTGGGGTACAAGCGAGGTTTTGTTCTTACAGTTTTTATCCTTCTTGCGGGCACTCTGAGTGCACAGAGATACTCCCCGGAGTCTCCTGGCCTTGCAGCCGAGATGGTGGGAAATCGCAGTCCTGGCTGCTTTCTGAGTGTACAGACAACCGTCCTTTCCTGGGGGCTCCTGAACTTTGAAATATCACTTGAAATATCTTCCCATTTCTGAGGATGTCACCAAAACTGAGGAAGAAAATAAATTAGATTACCTGCAAAGTATTTGCAGTTCAGAGCACTTGTTTAATATGAATGTGAACTTAGCACGGTTACAAATATGTACTCTACATTTTACTTAACTGTACGCCGGGAGCATTTCCACGGTGCTAGTTTAGCGCATGCAAAGGTTGTACAGTATGTATGTATGTATGTATTGTATTTATTTATTTTATCCTCACCCGAGGACATTTTTCCATATTTTGTTCAGATGGAGTGGGAGGGAGAGAGAGAGAGAGAAACATCGATGTGAAAGGGACACATCAAGTGGCTGCCACCCGCACAACCCAGCCAGGGCCTGGGACAAACTGCAACCGAGGTACATACCCCCAGTGGGAACCGAACCAGGGTCTCTCTGGACCACAGGCCGACGCTCTAACCACTGAGCCAAACCAGCCAGGGCTGTACAGCATTTAAATTACTCTCGATGGTTGAAAAAAATTTTACTAGTGTATATTATTGCCTAAAAGTTGTTTTACTACTTAAAAGTAGGCTTAATATAAATTCTGAGAAACAGATCAAAGATATGAACTATTTAATGAATTTAAAAATTCATTTCCGAGTAGTTCACTATATAAAGGGGTTTACCAGTACATTATATTGCTACTAACAGGGTATGAAAATAACAATTTCCCACAAACTGAAGCTAAAGGAAGTTACATATTACTTTCCTTAAATTATTTTATGCCCCATGAACAACAATTTCCCCATATTTCAATTTTTTTAAAATTAAAAAGATTCTTGAAAATTATTTTCTAACCACAGTATTTTTTTCCGCCTTAATTTTTACCTCGAGTTTCTTTTTTATAGAAGGAAACACTGTTAATTTTTTTTTAATTTGCTGTCTTATTTCCAAGCCCCTCTTACTGGCTGGTGCAGTGATTCGTCAGACAGAGAGGCTGGTGCAGACTTCCCCATGAACTGCAGACGCCTGTGGTTCCTTCCTGGAACCCACGAGGTTCTGGTGCAGCAGCCGACTTTGTACTGAATAAGGCTCTACATCCTCCTTTCTCTGTCACAGATCCGATTAGATGGCAGCAGTCCCTTAAAAGCGTGGCTTGAATCATTGCAATAGGTAGCAGGAGCCCTCTGGCTTAAGCAGTCAGCCTCAGGATTCCATTCACCTCACTTGGCCTTTCATCCTCACCTGGAAAGGTAAGAGCGGCTATAGGAGCGTGGTAATAGTCATCGAAGCGATTTCTCTCTCCACACCCGCCACCTACTGCCGGACCTCTTCTACCTCTTCCCTTCAGATTTGTGAGGAGCTAGCCTCTGTTCTTGTCCACATTTTGAGAAAGGCCCAAATGCCCATGGCTGGGAGCTCAGGAAATGAGTGAATGCCTCAGGGCCCCCTTGTCCTCCAGTGGTTAGACTCACTGCCCTCCGAACCCTGGCATGATGACCAGGACTCCCTGGTCAAAGAGGCCTTTTCTGGGTTCTGGATGTGTATTTTTAGGGTGTTAATTATTGTTATTATTTTGGCCAATGTGGTGTAATAGAGATCCTCAGATGCTGACAGGAAAGTCCCTTGAGACCAAAGTAGTTATTGAGAAAGAGGAAAAAGATATCTACCATTTGCTGAGCATCCAGAACATGTACTTTACCCAAATGTTAAAACCATGTCTGATAAAGGTTATAAAGTAGGGTTATTACCTCTAATTTCAGGAAATGGAAATTTCAAAAGCTTAAGCTGTTTATTTGCCTGCAATTATAAAGCTATTATATAGTTAGAACAGAACTCTCCAGATTCAATGTCTCCTAACTACCATGCTGTATCTTGGAAAAAAAAAAGTCAGTGTGCTGGTGTGTGCCATGTTCTCCTCCCTCCCATGCACTGGTCTTGTTTTTGTATATCTGCTCTATGCAGAGCTCTTGGCGTGGTTCTCAGAGCACAGTGATACAGGGCAGTGTCTGCGGGCACCAGTTTTCTGATGTGCAAATATATTGCATTTGCTGTACTCTTTGAGTAAAACTTTCCTGTGGCAAAATTGGCATCTCTATTTCCAGAGTAGCCCCACTCTCTATAGAGAATATATTCCAGTGCCTGGTTTGGATTTGTCGAAACCAGTAGAGATCAACCAAGTTAATAGATGAAGTGCCATAATTATAAAGGAGGTTCACACTCTTCCCCTCTGTTCCAGACACTTCTCTCTCCTGGGATTTGATCCAGTCTGACACATCAGCCAAGTGCCATTCTAGCTGTCTTGTCCAGGAGGGCAACTCGGGGTGCAGGATGGGACTCAGTTACCCGAGAGGGCCAGTGCTAGCAGTGAAGTGAAGATCACCTTGATAGTCATCATTTATTGTGGATTCCTCATTAATGAACTTACATTATTCATTGGATGCTTCAAACTGATAGTGTCTGTGGGAGGTCAGGCCACTAGGAGGAGCTTTCTGGAGGGCTTTACTGTGACTCACAGGTCAGACAGGAGCTCAACTTAATTACATTAAGAGATTTTTTTTTTTAAGAAACAGAAATATCTCTTTTTGTAGTGATTGTGAGAAACACTTGTTCTTTAAAATAATGTGAATACTTCACATCTCTCTAGACTTATTTGGTTTCATTGACATGAACACAGGTAAAATGAAAAGTATAAATGCTAAATAGGTAACAGTGGTAATATCTGTAGATTGAGATTTTAGGTGTTTAATTTTTTTTTCTCTTTTTACAACAAATGAATATTAGTCTTGTAATAAGAATTAGAATATTTATTTTGGTGAAAAGTTACTCTTCTGAGATGTAAATTTGGTTGGGTTCTAATTCAGTAAGAGACAAGAAAGAGTAAAGAAGAAACTGTCCCCATTCCAGCTGCTCCCCCCCCCCCAGAACAGCTGAGTCTCTTATAAATTGTAAACTCTTCATATCCTGAGTCAGAGCCAGAGGGAACCAGCTGGGGAGGACTTAACAGGTTTTTTATGCCTCAGGAATCTTCTTAAAAAACAGACAAACAAGCAAACACAAAGTCTCCCACCAAGTTTTCCTTTGAAAGTATAGATAGACCTGTCAAAATGGTTTAAAAAAAAAAAAGAAAGAAAGAAAAGAAAAGTAATGAAAAAGAAAAAAGAAGGAGAGGAGGAAGTCACAGTCTGAAATAACAGAGTAGCTTTGGGTCCAGACAGGGGAGAGGGGCACTTTTGGTCTGATTAGCTGTAGGTGGGAGGAACTGCTAGTCTTGGAGACCTGTGTTTTAAGTGGCACCAATGCCTGAAAAGGCATTTTTACAAAGAGCCCATTAGGTACAACATAGTAAAAAACCTAACTGATCCTAAATAACCTTTTATTGAATACTCACTATGTGTAGGATGTCTGGGAATGGATCTCAGGAGGCTTTCTTTCCTGCGTGGTCAGTTGGGAGTGGTGGACAAGATCCTTATATCGCATCTCAGGATTTGGCTCCTTGTCCATCTGAACTAGGCAGGATCGAATTTGTAAATTCCCCCCTTGTGGTGATCATAACTAGTGTGTGGAAAATGCTCAAACTCTCCAAAGGAGGTTTTGTCATGACAGAGGTCTTTGCATCAAGGTGCCAGACACATGTGTTTGAGATATAAGCTCAGGGCTTTGGGACTTATAAAACATGAACTTTTAGTTTTGGAGTATATCCCTTGAGGACTTTCAGTTGATAATTATAAAGGGATACGTGATACTCTGGATCCAGTATACCAGGCAAAGATAAAAAGAAGAAGGTGGTAAGGAGAACCTTCAAACCCCTATTGAATAAGAAACATAATTGTTTAGAGAAAAACTTAAAGGAAACCGCATGGTCGTTTCTGTGGAGTTAGACTAAGACACTAGAGCAGTGGTTCTCAACCTGTGAGTCGCGACCCCTTTGGGGGTCGAACGACCCTTTCACAGGGGTCACCTAAGTAAGACATAACAGTAGCAAAATTGCAGTTATGAAGTAGCAACAAAAATAATTTTATGGTTGTGGGTCACCACAACATGAGGAACTGTATTCAAGGGTCGCGGCATTAGGAAGGCTGAGAACCACTGCCTTAGAGGAACAGGGTGGTGGCCCTGTTCTGTTTCTTTAACTTAATATTACTCTACAAGCACTTTTTATATTGCTTTCTAATCTTTCTATTTTAGAGGTTTTTTTTTTTTTTTTTTTATCCTCACCCGAGGACATTTTTCCATTTTTTGTACAGATAGAGTGGGAGGGAGAGAGAGGAAGAGAGAGAGAGAAACATCGATGCGAAAGGGACACATCGAGTTGCTGCCACCCGCACAACCACCCAGGGCCGGGGACAAACTGCAACAGAGGTACATGCCCTTAGCGGGAACCGAACCTGGGTCTCTCTGGACCATAGGCGGACGCTCTAACCGCTGAGCCAAACCGGCCAGGGCTAGAGGTTTTTTTTTAAGTTAAAAGTATTTTTAATTTTTTTCCTCTTTTTAAAAATTTATCTTTATTGTTGAATGTGTTACAGATATTTCCCACCCCCCATTTATTTCCCCTCCTCCCCACTTCTGCACCCTTTCCCCCACCTTAACCACATTGTTGTCTGTGTCCATTGGTTATGCATATAAGTTCGTTGGTTTATCTCTTTCCACCCACTCCCCTCCCCTATGAGGTTTGTTAGTCTCTTCCCTGCTTCCATGTCTCTGGATCTATTTTGTTCATCAGCTTATTTTGTTTATTCAATTTCACATATAAGTGAGATCATGTGATAATTATCTTTCTCTGACTGGCTTATTTCAATTAGCATAATACTCTCCAGTTTCCTCCATGCCATCTCAAAGGGTAAGAGATCCTTCTTTTTTATAGCTGCATAGTATTCCATTGTGTAAATGTATCACAGCTTTTTTATTCGCTCATCTACTGATGGATACTAGGGCTGTTTTCAGATCTTAGCAATTGTAAATAGTGCTGCTATGAACATAGGGGTGCATTTAGTGTTTCTGATTGGCGTTTTAGGATTCTTAGGTTATATTCCTAGTAGTGGGATCACCAGATCAAATTGGCAGTTTCATTTTTAATTTTTTGAGGAAACTCCATACTGTTGTCCATAGTGGCTGCACCAGTCTGCATTCCCACCAGTAGTGCACAAGAGTCTACTTTTCTCGACATCCTCGCTGGCACTTTTTGTTTGTTGATTTGTTGATTTGTTGATGGCAGCCATTCTGGTAGGTATGAGGTGATACCTCATTGTTGTTTTATTTGTATCTCTCTGCTGATTTGTGACATTGAGCATTTTTTCCATATGTCTCATTGCCATTTGTATGTCTTCTTGGGGAAGTGTTTATTGAGGTTGTCTGCCCATTTTTTATTTTTTTAATCCTCACCCGAGGATATTTTTCTATATCTCTTCAGATAGAATGGGGTGGAGAGAACGGGAGAGAGAGAGAAACATCGAAGTGAGAGGGACACATTGACTGGTTGCCTCCTGCAAAACCCTGACCATGGCTGGGGGCAAACCGAGGTATGAGCCCTTGGCCAGAATTGAACTTGAGACTCATTGGTCTGCGGGCCGAAGTGCTACAGCTGAGCCAAATCAGCTAGGGCTTCTGCCCATTTTTCTTTTTTTTTATGAATTTTTATTTATTTTTTTGGTACAGATATTTTACCTTTTTACCCCATTGGCACCCCCCACCCTACCCCCCCTCCACCCTGTCCCCGGCTTAGTTGTCCATGTCCATTGGTCATGCATACATGCATATAAGTTCTGTGGTTTATCTCTTCCCACCACCCCACCCCCCATCCCCTCTTCTGAGGGATGTCAGTCTGTGCCCTACTTCCATGTGTCTGGGTCTACTGTATTCCTCAGACTGTTATGTTCATTATATTCCGTATATAAGTGAGATCATGTGGTATTTGTCTTTTTCTGCTTGGCTTCTTTCACTTAGGATAATACTTTCCAGGTCCCTCCATGTCGTCTCAAAGGATAAGAGATCTTTCTTTCTTACTGCTGCATAGTACTCCATTGTGTATATGTACCACAGCTTTTTGATCCATTCGTCTACTGGTGGACACTTGGGCTGTTTCCAGATCTTAGCTATTGTAAATAGTGCTGCTATGAACATGGGGGTACATATATTCTTTCTGATTGGTGTTTCAGGCTTCTTAGGGTATATTCCCAGCAGTGGGATCACTGGGTCATATGGAAGTTCAATTTTTAATTTTTTGAGGTAGCACCATATTGTTTTCCATAGCGGCTGCACCAGTCTGCATTCCCACCAACAGTGTATTAGAGTCCCCTTTTCTCCACACCCTCGCCAACACTTGTTGTTTGATGATTTGTTGATGGCGGCCATTCTGACAGGTGTGAGGTGATACTTCATTGTTGTTTTAATTTGCATCTCTCTGATGATTAGTGATGTTGAGCATTTCTTCATATGTCTCTTGGCCATTTGTATGTCCTGTTTGGAGAGGTGTCTATTCAGCTCCTCTGCCCATTTTTTAATTGGGTTCTTTGTCTTCCTTTTGTGGAGTTGTATGAGCACTCTATATATATTGGAAATTAACCCCTTATCTGATACATCATTGGCAATGATGTTCTCCCATACAGTGGGTTGCCTTTCCATTTTGATGATTGTTTCTTTTGCTGTGCAGAAGCTTTTGAGTTTGATGTAGTCCCATGTGTTCATTTTCTCCTTCATTTCTGTTGCCTTAGGTGATGTATCAGTGAAAATTCTGCTCCGTATGATGTCCGAAATTTTGTTGCCTACATTTTCTTCTAGAATTTTTATGGATTCACGGGTCACATTTAAGTCTTTTATCCATTTTGAGTTTATTCTTGTGTAGCGTGTAAGTTGATGGTCTAGTTTCATTTTTTTGCATGTAGTTGTCCAATTTTCCCAACACCATTTATTAAAGAGGCTGTCTTTACTCCACTGTATGCTCTTGCCACCTTTGTCAAATATTAATTGAGCGTATTGCCTTGGGTCCATTTCTGGGTTTTCAGTTCTGTTCCACTGGTCTATATGCCTGTTCTTGTGCCAGTACCAGGCTGTTTTGGTTACAGTCGCTTTGTAGTATAACCTGATATCTGGTATTGTGATCTCACCTACTTTGTTCTTCTTTTTCAAGATTGCTGTGGCTATTCGGGGTCTTTGTTGGTTCCATATGAACTTTTGAAGTATTTGTTCTAGTTCTATGAAATATGTCGTTGGTATTTTGATGGGGATTGCATTGAATCTATAGATTGCTTTGGGTAGTATGGACATTTTAATTATGTTAATTCTTCCAATCCATGAACAGGGTATGTGCTTCCACTTTTTTATATCTTCCTCTATTTCTTTTTTCAATGACCTGTAGTTTTCTGCAAATAGGTCCTTTACTTCTTTGGTTAAGTTTATTCCTAGGTATCGTAATTTTTTTGGCGCAATGGTAAATGGGATTGTTTTTTCAGTTTCTCTTTCTGTGAGTTCATCATTGATGTACAAGAATGCCGTCGATTTCCTGACGTTAATTTTGTATCCTGCTACTTTGCCAAATTCATTTATTAAGTCTAATAGATTTTTGATGGAGTCTTTAGGGTTTTCTATGTACAATATCATGTCATCTGCAAATAATGACAGTTTCACTTCCTCCTTTCCAATTTGGATCCCTTTTATTTTTTCTTCATGTCTGATTGCTGTGGCTAAGACTTCCAGTACAATGTTAAATAGAAGTGGCGAAAGTGGACATCCCTGTCTTGTTCCTGTTCTTAATGGAAATGTTTTCAGTTTCTGTCCATTGAGTATGATGTTGGCTGTAGGTCTTTCATATATGGCCTTTATTATGTCGAGATATGATCCCTCTATTCCTACATTGCAGAGCATTTTTATCAGAAATGGATGCTGGATTTTGTCGAATGCTTTTTCAGCATCTATTGATATGATCATGTGGTTTTTATTCTTCATTTTGTTTATGTGGTGTATCACGTTTATTGATTTGCGAATATTGTACCAGCTTTGCATCCCTGGAATGAATCCCACTTGGTCATGGTGAATAATTTTTTTGATGTACTTCTGGATCCGATTTGCTAATATTTTGTTCAGGATTTTGGCGTCTATGTTCATCAGGGATATTGGCCTGTAGTTTTCTTTCTTCGTAGTGTCTTTTTCTGGTTTTGGAATTAGAATTATGCTGGCCTCATAGAACGTGTTTGGAAGTCTTCCTTCTTCTTGAATTTTTTGAAATAGTTTGAGGAGAATGGGTGTTAGTTCTTTTTTTAATGTTCTGTAAAACTCCCCCGTGAAACCATCTGGGCCTGGGCTTTTGTTTGCTGGGAGAGTCTTGATTACCTCTTCAATTTCCTTAGTTGTTATTGGTCTGTTCAAGTTTTCTATCTCTTCCGGGAATAGTTTTGGGAGACTGTGTGTTTCTAGAAATTTGTCCATTTCACTTAGATTGTCGAATTTGTTGCCATATAGTTGTTCATAGTAGTTGTTAACGATCTTTTGTATTTCCGTGGTGTTGGTTGTTACTTCTCCTCTTTCATTTCTGATTTTGTGTAGTTGGGTTCTCTCTCTTTGTTTCTTGGTGAGTCTAGCTAAGGGTCCGTCAATCTTGTTTATCTTTTCGAAAAACCAGCTCTTTGTTTCATTGATCCTTTGAATTGTTTTTTTGGTCTCTATGTTATTTATTTCTGCTTTGATCTTTACTATTTCCTTCCTTCTACTTGCTCTGGGGTTTTCTTTTTGTTTGCTTTCTAAATCTTTAAGTTGTGAGGTTAGACAGTCAATTAGAAATTTTTCTTGTTTTTTGAGGTAGGCCTGCAGTGCTATGAACTTCCCTCTCAGAACTGCTTTCGCTGCATCCCATAGATTTTGTGTTGTTGTGTGTTCATTTTCATTGGTTTCCAGGAAGTTTTTAATTTCTTCCTTGATCTCGTCGGTGACCCATTCATTGTTTAATAACATGCTATTTAACCTCCATGTGTTGAAATGTCTTTGCATGTTCTTGTTGCAATTGATTTCTACTTTCATGCCACTGTGATCTGAGAAGATGTTTGATATGATTTCAATCTTCTTGAACTTGTAGAGATTTAGTTTGTGTCCTATCATGTGGTCTATCTTTGAGAATGTCCCATGTGCACTTGAGAAGAATGTGTATTCTGTAGTTTTGGGGTGTAATTCTCTGTAGATATCTATTAAATCCATTTGGTCTAGTGCTTCATTTAGAGTCTCTGTTTCCTTGCTAATTTTTTTGCCTAGAGGATCTATCCAGTGCTGTCAACGGGGTGTTGAAGTCCCCTGCTATGATTGTATTGTTGTAGATTTCTCCTTGGAAGTCCTCCAGAAGATTTTTAATATATTTTGGTGCTCCTATATTGGGTGCATATATGTTTATCAAGGTTATATCTTCCTGTTGGATAGATCCTTTCAATATTATGTAGTGGCCGTCTTTGTCTCTAGTTATGGTCTTCATTTTGAAATCTATTTTATCAGATATGAGAATTGCTACCCCAGCTTTTTTTTGCTTTCCATTTGCTTGGAAAATTTTTTTCCATCCCTTCACTTTCAACCTATGTGAGTCTTTTGTTGAGAGGTGGGTCTCTTGTAAACAACATATAGATGAGTCATGTTTTCTTATCCATGAGTCATGTTGTCTCTTTATGGGAGCATTCAATCCATTAACGTTTAAGGTGATTATTGATATGTACTTATTTATTGCCATTTTTGTTTAGTGTGGTTCTATTTTTCTTCCCATTTCTACTGCTAATTACAGCAGTCCTTTTAACATTTCTTGCAGTGCTGGTTTGGTGCTAATGTATTCCCTTAGCCTTTTTTTGTCTGGGAAGCTCTTTATTTGACCTTCTATTTTGAATGATAGCCTTGCTGGGTAGAGTAGTCTTGGATTGAGATTCTTGTTTTTCATGACTTTGATTACTTCATGCCATTCTCTTCTGGCCTGTAGTGTTTCTTGTGAGAAGTCTGCTGAGAGCCTTATGGGGTTCCCTTTGTAGGTAACCTGTTGCTTATCTCTTGCTGCTTTTAGGATTCTCTCTTTGTCTTTAATTTGTGGCATTTTAATTACTATGTGTCTTGGTGTGGGCCTGTTTGGGTTCTTCTTACTTGGGACTCTCTGTGCTTCTTGAACTTGAATGCCTTCTTCCTTTACCAAATTAGGGAAGTTTTCTCTCACTATTTTTTTGAATATATTCTCTATCCCTTGCTCATTTTCTTCTTCTTCAGGGACTCCTATGATGCGAATATTATTACGTTTCCAGTTGTCCCATAGTTCTCTTAAGCTGTCTTCCTGTTTTTTAATAGTTTTTTCCTTTTGTTTTTCTGATTGGTTGATTTTTTCTACCCTGTCTTCTAATTCACTGATCCGGTCCTCAGCTTCCCCTACTTTGCTTTTTAAACCTTCCAATGTGTTTTTCATTTCGGATATGTCGTTTTTTATCTCTTCTTGTTGGTTTTTAATTTCCAATTGGCTTATTTTCAGTGTCTCTATGTCCTTACTCATGCTGTTCAGCTTCCTCAAGATCATGGCTCTGAATTCTAGCTCTGTTAACATGCCTAATTGCTCCACATTGATCTCATCTTCGGTGGAGGTGTCTTGCTCTTTCATTTGGCTTCTGTTTCTGTGTTTCACCATTTTGGCTATCGCTGTGGGCTTTGGAGCCTGTCAAGTTCTCCCTGTGGATGTTGGTGTTCTGCTGTTTGTGGCTCCCTCTCCTGTGTTTAGATGAGCGAGGGAGGACCCACGTTGAACACCACTGTCAAGTCTTACTTTCCTGGTTAAAGTTGCCAGTCCAGGAAACGTACTGTTATCCTCTAGCTTTTTGCCTGGAGGCTAGTAGTCTAGGTTAATTGATGAGTTTTGGGTTGTCAGTTGATTGAAAAACTCCCTCTGGTGCTCAGCCAAGGGGCTTTTAGGAGCGATGGTGGGGCAGATGCCGGTTGTTAGTGAGCCTCAATTAGCACTTCAATGGCCCGCAGGGTGGGGTTGGATCTCCGAGGGAGGGGCTGCTGCCTCTCCTCAGAGCCCTGGGAAGGAGCAATGTGGCCACCGTCCTGAGTGGCTGCACTCAGCCAAAGCTCTGAGTGCCCTCCAAACCCTGAGTGTCCCGACACAGTTCCAGTCCAGTCCGCCCTCCCTCTGCCGGAGCCCAAGGTGAGTGGCTGTGGCTGTTTCAGCCTCTGTCCCGGCTGCACTGTGGAGCCACCTGGGAGTGTAACCCGAGGGCGCTGCTCCCAGCTGAGGCCGCTGCCGAGCTGCCGACCATGGGCTCCCAGCCCCGTCTCGCGCCTTCGCAAGCCTACCGGGATCGAGTCGGTGTCCATCGTTGTATGGTCCTTGCAAGCTGCTTTTCTGTTGGTTTTTCCCATCGATTTGTCTGTGTTATGGTTGTAATTCCAGTTTGGTTCTGGGAGACGGTCTGTGTAGCTCAGTTCACTCCGCCGCCATTTTTCGGTTCTTCTGCCCATTTTTCAATTGGATTGTTTGTCTTCATTTTGTTGAGCTGTATGAGTACTTTATATATTTTGGAAATTAACCCCTTATCCAATGTATCATTGGCAAATATGTTTTCCCAGAGTGAATTCCCTTTTCATTTTGATACTAATTTATTTTGCTATGCAGAAGGTTTTTAGTTTGATGTACTCCCATTTGTTTATTTTTTCCTTTGTTTCTCTTGCCCTAGGCAATGTATTGGTGAAAATTCTGCTACATATTCTGCTGCAGATTTTTTTTGCCTATGGTTTCTTCTAGGATTAAAAGAATTTTTTTTTCCTTTATTGATTTTAGAGAGAGAGGAAGGGAGAGGGAGAGATAGAAACATCGATGAGGGAGAACATTGATCAGCCGCCTCCTGCATGTCCCCCACAGGGGACTTGGCTCACAACCTGGGCATATGCCTTGACTGGGAATCGAACTGGTGACCTCTTGGTGCATGGGTGGATGCTCAACCACTGAGCCACACCGGCCAGGCTCTTCTAGGATTTTTATGGTTTCATAAGTTACATTTAATTCTTTTATACATTTTGAGTTCATTCTTGTATATGGTATAAGTTGGTGGTCTAGTTTCATTTTTTTTTTTTTTTGCATGTACTTGTCCAATTTTCCCAGCACCATTTATTAAAGAAGCTGTCTATACTTCATTGTATGCTTTTGCCTCCTTAGTCAAATATTAATTGAGTGTAATGGCTTGTGTTGATTTCTGAGTTCTTTGTTCTGTTCCATTGATCACTACACCCATTCATGTGCCTGTACCAGGCTGTTTTGATTACAATGGCTTTGAAGTATAATTTGATAGCCAGTATTGTGATCCCTCCAACTTTGTTCTTCTTTCTCAAGATTGCTGCACCTATTTGGAGTCTTTTTTTGGTTCCATATACATTTTCAGAGTATTTTTTCTAGACTTGTGAATATGCCATTGGTATTTTAATACAGATTGCATTGAATCTACAGATTACGTTGGGTAATATGGACATTTTAATGATGTTTATTCTTCCAATCCATGAACATAGTATGTTTCCACTTGTTTATATCTTCCTCTATTTTTTTTTTTTTTAAATGTCCTTTAGTTTTCTGAGAACAGGCCTTTTATTTCCTTGGTTAAGTTTATTCCTAGGTATCTTAATTTTTTGTTGCAATGGTAAATGGGATTTTTTGTTTTGCTTTAGTTTCTCTCAGAATTCATTATTGATATATAAAAGTCTCATTGATTTCTGGATGTTAATTTTTTATACTGCTACTTTGCCAAATCATTTATTAAATCTAGTAGTTTTTTGGTGGAATCTTTAGGGTTTTCTATGTACAATATCATGTCATGTGCAAATAATGAAAGTTCCACTTCCTCCTTTCCAATTTGGATGCCTTTTTTTCTTCTTGTCTGTAGCTGTGGCTAAGACTTCTAGTACTATGTTGAATAAGAGTGGAGAAAGTGGACATCCCTGCCTTGTTCCTGTTATTAAGGGAAATGCTTTTAGTTTTTCCCCTTGAGTATGATGTTGGCTGTAGGCTTGTCATATATGGCATTTATTATGTTGAGGTATGATTCCGCTATTGCCACTTTGTTGAGAGTTTTTCCCAAAAATGGGTGCTGGATTTTGTCAAATGCTTTTTCAGCATCTATTGATATAATTATATAATTTTTATCTTTCATTTTGTTTATGTGGTGTATCACATTTATTGATTTGTGAATATTGTACTAGCTTTGCATCCCTGGGATAAATTCCACTGGGCCATGGTGAATAATCTTTTTAATATATTCCTGGATCTGATTTGTTCACATTTTATTAGAATTTTGGTATATATGTTCATCAGGAATATTGTCTTGTAATTTTCTTCCTTTGTAATGTCTTTATCTGGTTTTGAAATTAGGATAATGTTAGCTTCATAAAAAAGACCGTTAGAGTCTTCCTTCCTCTTGAACTTTCTGGAATAGTTTGAGGAGGATAGGTGTTAGTTCTTCTTGTTTTTTTGTTTTTTTTTTTAAATTAATTTTACAGAGTGAGAAGAAGGGAGAAGGAGATTGATATAGAAACATTGATGAGGGAAAACATCGATTGGCCGCCTCCAGCATACCCCCCACTGGGGATCGGGCCTACAACTTGGGCATGTACTTTGAACCGGAATTAAACCAGTGACCTGTTGGTGCATGGGCTGACACTCAACCACTGAGTCACACCAGCCAGGCTAATTCTTCTTTGACTGTTCAGTAAAATTCCCCTGTGAAGCCAGCTAGACCTGGGCTGTTATATGCTGGGAGTTTATTGGTTACTGAGTTATTGTCATTAGTTGTTATTGGTCTGTTCATGTTTTCTGAATCTTCCTCGTTGAGATTTTGGAAGATTGTATAAATCTAGAAATTTGTCTATTTCACCTAGGTTGTCCAATTTGTTGACATATAATTGTTTATAATATGTTCTCAGAATCCTTTGTTTTTCTGCAGTATCAGAAATACAAAGGATTGTATTTCATTTCTGATTTTATTTACTTGGGTCCTCTGTCTTTGTTTCTTGATGAGTCTGGCTAAAGGCTCATCAATCTTGTTTATCTTTTTAAAGAACCAGCTCTTGGTTTCATTGACCTTTTGTATTGTTTTTTAGTCTTTATATCATTTATTTCTGCTCTGATATTTATTATTTGGAGTTTTTTTTTTTTTTTTCACACTAGAAAGTTGATGGCTCAATTCTTTGGTTGAATACTTAAACTGTTTTATCATTTGGGATACAATACCTCGAGTTTCATGTTTCTTGTTTTTCTCTTAGTGGATTTTCTCCTTCGGAAAAATTCAGTGGAATTCATGGGTTACAATTCATGACTACTTACACAGCCCTCTACTAAGGGAGAAAAGGACACATTCTTATCTTCATGAATTTTTGTAGCCAAGAATGATGGTGAACTCATCCAGGTAAAACCCCTGTGCCAATTTGTCATTAATAGGTGTGGCATTCAGCCTAAAAGCAGGAAGTCTTAAAGGGCCAGGCTTCAGCTGCTGTGAATGCCACATTGTTTCCTCTTAGCGGAAACCCTCTACAAGACCCCCTCCCTCCTGTGTAAGAAAGAAACATCTAAAATAATGAAATATTTCCACAGATTGAAAAGCAGATAAAATAATATGACTTCATTTACTCATTACATGAACTTAACATGGAGCTGTGATGAAGAAAGCATAGACATGAATTTAATAAATGCTAAATATTTTTGCATAACTTATAACAAGTCATCAGGTAGGCACTCATGTCTCACTATGTATTTAATACATTGGAGAATAAGACTCTCACAGGTTTTGCTATGGAAACATTTGAGGGCATGTAGACTGTACAGTCCTGAGGATAGGATGATTTTGACAGTGAATAACAAGATGGAACTGTAATTTTTATTTTCAACTTAGGTCTTGTATGAATCTTGAGAATTAAGGGTGGGAGGATAATAAAATAAAAATCTGGTTTATCTATAGCTTTCGAGAAACGTATCTAATGCATTAAGGATGGTGACCTGTGGAGTGATTAGTCATTGGTCTCTTCTAAGTCTTTCCTTCCTAGATCGTAAAATGAAAAAATAAATATTTCCTCTTTCTTCTTTCTGTTGTCTTTCACCTCACACCTGCCAGAATGGCTACTGTCAATAAATCATCAAAGAGCAAGTGCTGGCAAGGATGTGGAGAAAAGGGAACCTTAGTGCACTGATGGTGGGAGTGAAAACTGGTGCACTATTGTGGAAACAGTATGGAGGTTCCTCAAAAAATTAAAAATTTGATCCAGCGATTCCACTTCTGGGAATATATCCTAAGAATCCTGAAACATCAACCAGAAAGATTATATGCATCCCTATGTTCATAGCAGTGTTGTTTACAATAGCCAAGATCTAAAAACAGCCCAAGTGCCCATCAGTAGATGAGTGGATAAATAAGCTGTGGTACATTTACACAATGGAATACTAGCAGTTGTGAAAAGGAAGGAACTCTTATGTTTTTCAACAGCATGGATGGACCTGAAGTGTTTTGTTTTTTTTAATCCTCACTCAAGGATATTTTTTTTCTACTTATTTTCAGATAGAGTGGGAAGGAGGGAGCGAGGCAGAGAAGGAGAGAGAGAGGAGGCAGGGGGAGGGAGAGAGAGAGAGAGAGAGAGAGAGAGAGAGAGAGAGAGAGAGATGGACTGGCTGCCTCCTGCAGGACCGTGACCAGGGCCGGGAACCTAACTGCAACCGAGGTACATGCCCTTGACTGGAATTGAACCCGTGACTCTTTGGTCCCTGGGCAACGCTCTAACCACTGAGCAAAACCAACCAGGGCTTGACCTAAAGGTTATTATGCTAAGTGAAATAAGCCAGTCAGAGAAAGATAAATACCTTATGATCTCAGTTATAGGCGAAATCTAATGAACAAAATAAACTGATGCACAAAATAGAACCAGAAACATGGATACACAGTACAAACTGAATGATATCAGAGGGGAGGTGGGTGGGAAGATGAGATGAAAGAAGGTGACGAGACTAGCCAAAAATATATATGCATAGCCCATGGACACAGACAAGTGTGTGGTGAGGGCCAGAGGGAGGGGAGGGTGGGGTCTGGGTGGAGGTACTCAGAGGGGTGGGGGATATCTGTAATAATGTCAACAATAAAAATAAAATATAATTGAACAAACAAAGGAAACAGGGGAGGGGGGAGAGAGAGAGAGAGAAGAGAGAGAGAGAGAGAGAGATGTGAGAGAGAAACATGGAGACTTACATAGATTTCCCACTTCTATTTTATATACAAATGATAGCTGACTTGTCCCCTCTCCACTTCCTGATTTCAGGTTCTTGGTGTAGATAGAAAAGGAGAGAAGAAAAAAATGAGCAAAGGTGTGTGCAGGCGGAAAAATGGCAGTACACTCAGTTCCTTTTTACCCTATTTCTTTTCCGCCTCTTTGAATAGTTACCTGCCCTTTTCCCACACTACCTCCTCATTTCCTAGGCAAATAAATCTAAACCATGCTCAACTGCAATGCATTTTCTCACAAACTCAGGAGCCCAAGTTACTTTTACTGTCCTCACTCTCTGATAGAGACAGGGTATTAAATACACTCCATTTACAGGGTAGTCATTAACATCAAGTGTCAGGAGAAATAGGTCTTTTTGTAACTTTAACACTTTCCAACTTAAGGGAGCATTAGTCCGCAGTGATTTGAGGCTAGTGGCAATAAAAAATCTTGTTTTAATGCTGTGTCATTTCTCATATAGTTCTCATTGTAATTCCACTGAACTGTGAACATCAGATAATAACTATATAACGCAGTTTCATCCTAAGTGGATTTTGGTATTTTAAAATTAAATGTATTATTATTATTTTTATTTCTAAAATAATACTCAGTATTGGGCTCCTGGTAGCAGTTTAAAAAATAAAGAATATTGTAAAGCAGGAAAACAATAAACAGTGTTAAGCCCAGTTTTCAAAGACAACTAGTACTGCTGCAAAAATTTGAACATTATTTTATTCACATGTTATTGTGAACATGTTACTTTGTTCACATGTTAAACACATGTTATTTCAGTGTTTTGTACAGTTTTCTGGTATATAATTGTGGTCATACTATGGCTAAATTTCTTTTCCCTGTGATATTTAACACAAGGCATGTTATGGAGAAAACATAGATTTTGGAATTTGATAGACTTGATTTCAAATTTTATTAAGTATTTGTCTGGGGTCAGGGGAACCTTAATATTTCTGAGTTTGCATTTCCTAATCTGTTAACTGAGAACAAGAACAATGATCCATAGAGTTATTTTGAAAATTCAATGAGGGGGACATTTGAGATCTTGCTCCCCTGCATATGTTGTTAACTTGGCTCAAATAAACTCTTATAAATTTATTTTTAATTCACACACACACACACAAGAAAATTCAATGATGAAATATACAACATATATGATTATATATTTCATTGAAAGAATATACCATACAAACTAAGTAAAATTTATATTAGTTTTGCATGACTTAGTTTAGCTAACCCCTTTCTTTTGGGAGGCTGCTTAAGATACTAGATGTTTAAATTAATGCTCAACATCTTGAGAAAATTCTGCCACCAAGCTCTGAGCACCTAGCATAGACAATGAGCCTAAGAGGAAGAGAGTAAGAATACTGCAAGTGGGAGAAAAAATGTTTTGTTTGAATCAAGTAATAATAATGTCTGTTTTCCACCCTTTGTTCTATTTTTTCTTTAAGATTTTTTAAAATTGATTTTTTTTTGAGAGAGAGGAAGGGAGAGGGAGAGGGAGAGGGAGAGGGAGAGGGAGAGGGAGAGAGAGAGAGAGAGAGAGAGAGGGAGAGAGAGAGAGAGAGAGAGAGAGAGAAAGAACCATCACCCTTTCGAGACACAACCCAGGCATGTGCCCTGACCAGGAATCGAACCGGCAACCTTTCACTGCACGGGACAAGGACCAACAAACTGAGCCACACCAGCCAGGGTTCCACCCTTTGTTCTTTGCTAGTAGGTCCAGCAAGAAAAATTGCAGGTAGAACTCTACCTACAAATGTGTCTATTCTAGGTGGAAAGAGAAAACCGAAAATAAAACAGACTCTTCATCCATCCATGCTGTCAGGCACAGTCCATGGTGGGTGGTGCACAGACCAGTTGCGGGTGTGGTCCTGGTGAAAGGGCTTTCATTCTACCACAGAGCATAATGAGGTGGTAATGGAGTTGGTATCTTATGAGTGCCCCTCTAAAAACATCAGCTACACTGACTCCCATAGAAAAGCACAGAAAAGGTGGTGAATGCAGCGATATGACTCAGTCTGAGCTGGGGGCAGTAAACTGCATCAGTAATTGTGAAGAGAGGCACGAGATCTTGGTTGATAGTTGCTTTTCCTTACAGCTTATTTCTGAGGGCATGCCCAATTTAGCCAGTCCTCCATCTAACAGTGGCAGGATGCTCAGCTGTAGCATTTGTGTACAGGCTGCAGGTGCCTGGAGAGCACTGTGCCTGCACTGCACAGAAGTAGGTGGCTGAGTCTCCGGGCTGGGTGGTTGTGATATGCAGGGTGCTGAGACGTTCTTTCTTGTCTAATGTGCCTTTTATTCTTCCTAAGTCCATCCCAGCTGTAATTAGCCTAAACAGAAATGTGAGAGTTTTCTCTTCCTGTTTATACCAAAATAGGCCTTGAAAGCCGGTTGTTTCGTAACTGCAATTGAGAGTTGCACTGTCTCCCTCATGGACAGCCAGAGATGGGGGGCTCTGTATCACCTTGTCATCACTGTACACCCCTGTTTGGAAAAAAGCAACAAATAAAAGTTAGCCAGAGGGAGTGATGTTTGAAAAGTCTTCTCAGAGATCATAATTATTCTTCATTAAAGCCATAGGTGCTCCCAGATGAGCAAAAATGAGTTCCGTTTTTCTCTCTTAGCTTTCTGAGGATCAATTCTCAGTTTTCCTGGTTGTCTCTGACCCTTACAGTAGTGCTACTCACAGCTCAGTTGAAGCCATAAGATCGCCAGTGAAGCTTGTGGCCACTTCTCCATCCTTCAGTTCCAGGGTTTGTTTTCCTGGCCAAAACGTGATTTACTGCCCTGAGCTTTTCCTTTCCTCTTTTGAACCAACACTCTCTTCTTGCCTCAGCATGCACAAAAGGGAAATTGCAGTTTGGCTATTCAGCCAACCAGAAAAACAAGTATCATTGGGTGCTACCTCAAGCTCAAACCCCTCCCACTCAGTCACTCAGGGGAGTCATCTGAAACAGAGCACTGCCATCTTGTGAGCAGGTGCAGAAGAGCTGAAAATTTGGGCCACATGTTTATCCACAATGATAGATTCTCCCGAAATTGTCTCACCCTTGAAAGACAGACTACCCAAAGCTCCCTGTAGTTCTCACAGTGGTTCTATGGCTGGGCAGGGTGAAGGCAGACAGGAACAGTACACCAGGAAGTCGGTTAGCTGAAGTCAGAACCTGAAACTCTGTGAAGAGTTGGAGGAAAAGCTGGGGAGAGAGCAAAGGGCCTTTCCAAAAGCTCTTTTTTAAAAATTATTATTTATACCTCACCCCTGGATACTTTTCTGTTTATCATCAGGTAGAGTGGAAGGGAGAGAGATAGAGAGAGACAGAGAGAAACATCGATGTGATAGAGCCACATAGACTGATTGCCTCCCGCATGACCCGACCAGGGCTGGGGAAGAACCACAACCAAAGTATGTGCCCTTAACCAGAATCGAACCCGAGACTCATTGGTCTGTGGGCCAACACTCTAAGTGCTGAGCCAAACAAGACAGGGATCCAAAAGCTATTTTGAAGGTTCAATATTGACCTCATTATTTTGGAGCATATATTTAGAAAGAAGTATTTCTGATAAACAGTGAGGTGCCTGTTAATTTACAGGGTATATTTGAGTGAAATGCAGATGTTGAAGAGTTTTCTTCCCTGTTTCATCATGAGTTGGTCAAAATAAAAAGCAAGACATCACCCCAATTACCTATTTCTAAATCCACTGAAATCCCCTCCTGCTAAATAAATCTGATTTTTGCTTTCCATCTAGGGATCCATTGCTTATTCCAGTCACCCATTCTGTAGACTTCCATTTTCTTTAAATTCTTGCCCTAAATTTATGCTCTTTCCAGACTGCGACAATTCCACTTGGGAACACATTTTTGTGCTATACATTACTAAGGTGTACTCATTCACATGTTTTCGGGTAAGTATTCCTACCTTAAATTGTGATGTGAGTTTCTCTTCTTTTTAAGCTAAAGGAAATTGAATTCTACTTTGTCTTTGTAAATAATGTTTTTCTGATTATAAAAGAAATACATGGACATTGCAGAACATTTGGAAAATACAGAGAGGCACCAAGAAGCAAATACAAATCACTCACAATCCTAACCCCTTTCATTGACATGCCACCATCCAGAACTCTTTTCTCTTTTCATTAATAAAATATGTCATGTATTTGTTCAACAATGAAGTTTGTTTCTTTTTCTCATCCTCTAGGAAATGCTTTTTCTAAAACATTGTAAACTTTCAGCAGTGGTGAGGAGGATGGGTCATGATACTTTTAATGTACTCAATTCAGGTGTCAACCTGCCTGCCCTTCTAGGTGTATAGTTGGTAGAGAAACTCCTACTCATCCTAAGTGTCCAAGACACCATCAGCCCTCGAATTTCCTGAAGATGCCGCAAGGTGATATATTGAAGCTGGGCTGAGGGTTGAAAAGTCTCTTGCTGCAAGGTGGTAACTTGCTTGAAGTCTGGAAATTTATCTGGAACAGGCTTCATGGGCCATCAAGTTTCTGGGGACTCACCTGGAGATAGGGCTACAGGGTTGTGAAGGCCATGATCTAACCTGGCCCTTGGGCACTTAAACTGTGTCCTTGGCAGCTACCCCCTCCTAGCACTTGCCCATTCTTAATCCAGTTCTTGCATCAGGGGCCATGGCTTTGTGTGTTTGCCTCTTTTCTGATACCTCAGCATCCCTTAAAAGTCCCTTCACATCAAAAGTCTCATGATCTTCTTTTTTATCTATTTGTTTCTCCTAGAAGGTCCTCTGTGCTCAATTCAAACAGGAACTATTGCTTTAGGAAAAAAAAAAAATAAATGAAGTCTCTTTTCTTCAGTTCTGGTGATGATGAGATATTTACCATCCCCTATAGGACAAGTTTGCCTCCTGCCATGTCCCCTCACATACTGTGCTGAATGAGAGCAAAAAGAGATAAAGCACCTAGGTGTTCAGATCAAGGGAAAATGGGTGCTCATATTTAGTTGTACATTTTAAAGTAATTTTCATTTTTAAAGAAAATAAAATGTTATTTAATATTTCATTGTTCTGTGACTTTTTCCCCCACTTGAACAGTCTATCATAAATGTGTCTTTCACATCATTACATGTAGATCTACCTCATTTTTCTTTAATGACTGGATAGTGTTCTGTAGTATAGATATACAATTGTTTAATCACTTACTGATTGTTTAATACACACTTTCTAGTTTCTCTGCTCAGTGTCATGTTTATTGTGACGTTTTAGTTTATAATTTTTATTAGATTTAGAAATCTTTCTTCTATTTTTTGGTGTGTGTGAATGTTGACTGTGAGGTCAGGAATCTTAGCACAACATCACTATTTCATCTGAGGTTCTATTAATTCTGATATCTCTCTGGATACTTAGCTAGATGGGCTGTATAATTAATTTCCATTCTTTAGCCAGCTGCATCCTATATATTCCTAAATTTCAGGCTTCATTACAATAAACAATTCTAATATAACATAGCAGAGTAAGTTCATAACAGCCCCTAAAAAACTCTAATTTATATTCAATCTAATACTTGCATTGGAATGTTTACCAGGAGGATGATTGCAATCACGCTAACTCAGTTGTCATGCAAAGGGAATGAAGAAATGAACTCTACTCACCTGCTTTTAATCCATTACTTCTGAATGAATGACTAGCTTTTTAGCTAGTAAAATCTATTGAAATGTATTTTTCCATTTGTGACTTGCCTTTTCATTGCCTTTAAATATATATTTTGATTAAGCTTCTTGCTTAATTTTCTGTATTTTTTGTTTGCCTACTTCAATGTTTTATCTATCTATCATCTATCTATCTATCTATCTATCTATCTATCTATCTATCTATCTCACTCCTACATTATTTTCTGAAATCTTAGAATTTTTTTTTTATCCTCACCCGAGGACTTTTTTAAATTTTTTGTTCAGATAGAGCGGGAGGGAGAGAGAGAGAGATGGAAACATCGACATGAAATGTACACATTGAGTGGATGCCACCCATAGGACCCAACCAGGGTCCGGGACAAACTGCAACCGAGGTACATGCCCATAGCGGGAACCTAACCCTGGTCTCTCTAGACCGTAGGCCGACACTCTAATCGCTGAGCCAAACTGGCCAGGGGTTAGAATTTCGTTTTTATATTTATATACAATACATCTCAAATGAAATGTTATGACATGAGGTAGTCATAGGCTATTTAATTTAACTAGCTCTGTTTATTGAAAAAGCTTTCTTTTTCTCTCTTTGTTTTTTGGTAGTTCCACTTTTCTCTTTAACTCTCAATTATATGGATCTATTTCTGGTCTCTCTATAATGTTCATTGTTCAACTTGTCTAGTCTTTAAGCAATATATGTTATACATTGCTGTATCCTCCATCTGTTGTTAACTTGTAAAATGTTTAAAATGTATCAAATACTTATTTTTTCATATATTGAAATGATCACATAGTTTTCCTTTATTACATAAGTTGAATAACTTTAAAATTGCTTGATTTGTATATTATTTTATATGCTCGTATTTTACTTTAGATCTTTGATACCTGTATTCAATGGAAATCAGCCTATAATTTGTATGTGTGTGTGCGTGTGGTGTGCATGTGTATCCCTTTGTGTAGGTTTTGATGTTGGTAATACTAACGTTTTGAAAAGAGCTTGATATTTTCAGCTTTTTCTATGTTCTAAAACATTTCAAAAAATATAGAAATCATCTGTTCCTCATAAATCTTATAAATTCCAGCCAAAAATCCCTCCAATCTTGGTGTCATTTTGGACAAGTTTATTTTATGTTATTGGCCTATTTATTTTGTCTATTTCTTCTTTAGAAGAGTTCAACAATTAACATCTTCCTAGAAAAGTAATCACTTGTAAAAGAAAGCGGCGGGCAGGACTGGAGGTTAGGGTGAGTGTGTGAGAGAGTGAATTAGTGTGTGTGAGAGAGAGTGAGTGGACGTGAAGGTGGACGACCAAACTTGTGCAGTGCAGAGACGCAGAGCAGAAGGTTCCTGTGCTGTGGACAGGAGCAGCCAGCTACTATAGTAAGTGGCTCTTCAGGGCACTTCTTTCTGCACTTCAGGAAGGTCCCACCATTTTGGAAGATCCCTGGAATTCCCTGGGATGAAGTAGTGGGAGCAGCTAGGATTCAGCAACCTGAGCCCACCAGTGCACCTGACACCATTGGACAGGTGGACACCCTGTGTTAACACAGACCAGTGCACAGTAGTGGAGCTGCCAAGGTGCCAGTTGTGGGAGATGGCCAGGAGCCATCCCCCACAGTAGCAGCCCCATCAGAGTTAAGATATGTCCCCGCAACAGAGGCTTGGGAGTGGACATTCATCCCCAGGCAACAGAAGCACAGATCCGCAACTGAGATGCGTCCCCAGAATACTACAGCAAAGGCTGAGCAGAAGTTGAGCCCCATGGGGCAGCAGCACTCCCCAGCCACCAGCGGCGAGCCCTGGGGCTCCATAGAAGCCTGTGTGACCCAGCAGCCCATAAGCGCTGTGAGAAGCTGGAGCTGGAAAGGGACCGGTGCCATCCAGTTGCCCGTAGGAACTGCAGGGAGTGCAGGCACCAGAGAGGCCTGTGCGACCCAGCTATGCACAAGTAAGGCATAGAGCCGGATCTCCAAAGGGAATGTGTGGTCCATCTGCCCATGAAACCTGAGGGGTACTGGGGCACCAGAGAGGCCTGTGTGACCCAGATACCCACAAGATAGGTGTAGAGTCAGTTCTCTAAAGGGACTCTGCTATCCAGCTGCCCATGTTAAGGAAGGGAGCGCGGCTCCAACAGGCCTGAGCTATACAGCTACTGGTGGCACCAGCAAACAGCTGGGAACACAGCTCCAGAGGGGCCCATGTGATGCAGCAGCAGCACCTACCAAGACATACCAATACCAGCCCCCAGTAGTCAATCCTCCAGGATCCACAGCAGGCAAGAGGCGACATGCAACAAAACAGTCTGGGAGGCACAGTAGCCTTATTTGATATATGGTGTGCTGCATACACGTCCAAACATCCCTCACCGAGTCTAAAGCTACCAGATTGCTAAAATGGGGAGACAAAAACAACACCCAAAGGAAAGAAAAAGAGGAATCACCAGAAAAGGAACTACAGGAAATAGAAGACAGCAACTTGTCAGATAAAGAATTCAAAGCAACGATTTTATGGGTGCTCACACTATTTGTTGAGAACTACAAGCAACTTACAAAGAATTATGAAGAGCTCACTGGGAACTACTTCAGCTTAATAAAAGAGGTAGAAGCTATGCATAAAAGTCAAGAGGAAATAAAGAATGATATAGCTATTATAAAAAATGCATTTGAAGGGTTTAATAGAAGATTAGAAGAAGCTGAAGACCAAATCACCGATTGAGAAGACAAGGTAGAGAAAAACACTGTAATAGAGCAGCAAATGGAAAAAAAAAATTTTTTAAAGCAGGAGAGTTTAAGGGAGCTGTGGGACAAAACAAAACTTAACAACATCCGCATTATACAGATATCAGAAGGAGAAGAATCAGAGAAAGGAATAGAGAACCTGTTTGAAGAAATAATGACAGAACACTTTCCTAAATTGGTGAAGGAAAAAGTCACACAAATCCAGGGAATACAGAGAGTCCCAAGCAAGATGAAGCCCAGAAGACCCACAGCTAGACACATCATAATAAAAATGTCAAATATTAAAGACAAAGAAAGAATCTTAAAGGAAGCAAGAGAGAGACAGAAAGTTACCTACAAGGGAGCTCCCATTAGACTGTCAGCTAATTGCTCAATAGAAATGATGCAGGCCTGAAGGAAGTGGCATGAAGTGTACAAAGTAATGCAAGGCAAGAGTCTGAATCCAAGACTACTCTATCCAGCAAGGCTATCATTCAATACTGAAGGAGAAATAAAGAGCTTCATGGATAAAAAGAAGCTAAAGAAATTTACCACTACCAAACCAGCACTGCAAGAAATGCTGAAGAGACTGTTGTAAGAGAAAAAGAAAGAGAAAAGAGATAGAGAGAGAGAAAGAGAGAGAGAGAGAGAGAGAGAGAGAGAAAGAAGAAGAAGATAGGCAGAAAATTAAAATGGCAACTAATAACTATTTATCAATATTTACCTTAAATGGAAATGTCTTAAATGCTCCAATTAAAGACATAGGGTAGCTGATTGGATAAGAAAACATGACCCATATATATGCTTTCTGCAAGAGACCCACCTCACAACAAAAGACTCACACAGTATAAAAGTGAAAGGATGGAAAAATTTTTTCCAAGCAAATGGAAAATAATAAAAGGCTAGTGTAGCAATACTCATACCTGACAAGATAGACTTCAAAACAAGGGCCATAATAAAAGACAGAAAAGGTCACTACATAATATTAAAAGGAGCATTCCAACAAGAGGATATAACCCTGGTAAACATACTCACCAAATACGGGAGCACCAAAATATATATTAAAAACTCCTGGAGGACTTCAAGGGAGAGATCAATAGCCACACGATCATAGTTGGTGACTTTAATACGCCACTGACACCACTGGATAGATCTTCTAGACAAAAAATTAACAAGGACATAGAGTCCTTGAAAGACAAACTAGATCAGTTGGACTTCATTGATATTTACAGAACATTTCACCCCAGAGCTGCAGAATATACATTTTTTTCAAGTGCACATGGGTCATTCTCAAAGGCAGACCACATGTTAGGACACAAAGCAAGTCTCTACAAATTCAAGAAAATTGAAATCATATCAAGCATCTTCTCATATCACAGTGGCATGACAATAGAAATCTACAATAAAAACACACAAAAACATTCAAACACTTGGAGGCCAAATAGCATGTTATTAAACAACATATGGGTTACTAAAGAGATCAAGGAAGAAATTAAAAACTTTTTGGAAACCAATGAATACAAACACAACACAAAATCTATGGGACACAGTAAAAGCAGTCCTGAGAGAGACGTTCATAGCACTACAGGCCTACCTCAAGTAACAAGAACAATTCCTAATTGACTTTCTAACCCTAGAAGTGAAAGACTAGAAAGTAAACAAAAAGGAAAACCCAAACTCAGACATAGTAGGAGGAAGGAAAGAATAATGGTCAGAGCAGAAATAAACAACATAGAGACTGAAAAAAAAAATTCAAGTGATCAATGAAACAGAAAGCTAGTTCTTTGTAAAGATAAACAAGACTGATGGACCTTTAGCCAGTCTCACCAAGAAACAAAAAGAAAGAAAGCAAATACACAAAATCAGAAATGAAGGAGGAGAATTAACAACAGACACCACAGAAACACAAAAGATCATTGTAACATACTATGAACAATTATATACTAACAAATTGGAAAATTTAGGAGAAATGGACAAATTTCTAGAAACACACAGCCTCCCAAAACTGAACCAGAAATAGATAGAAAAGTTAAAGAGATCAATCACAACAGACGAAATTGAAGATGTAATCAAGAAATTCACAGCAAACAAAAGCTCAGGCCCAGATAGCTTCATGGGGGAGTTTTACCAAGCATTCAAAGAAGATCTAATACCCATTCTCCTCAAATTATTTCAAAAAATTGAAGAAGACAGAACACTTCCAAACTCATTTTATGAGGCCAGCATAATCCTAATTCCAAAACCAGATAAAGACACTACAAAGAAAGAAAACTACAGGCCAGTATCCCTGATAAATACAGATGCCAAATTTCTTAACAAAATATTATCAAATCAAATCCAGCAATACATCAAATAAATTATTTATCATGACCAATTGGGTTTCAGCCAGGCATGCAAGGATGGTACAAAATTCGCAAATCAATAAATGTGATACACCACAGAAACAAAATAAAAGATAAAAACCATATGATCGTATCAATAGATGCTGAAAAATCATTTGACAAAATCCAGGACCCATTTTTGATCAAAACACTCAGCAATGTGGGAATAGAAGGATCACATCTCACCATAATAAAGACCATATATGAAAAATCTACAGCGAACATCATACTCAATGGGCAAAAACTAAAAGCATTCCCCTTAAGAACGAGACCAAGACAGGGATGCCCACTTTCACCCCTCTTGTTTAACATAGTACTGGAAGTCTTACCCACAGCAATTAGGCATGAAGAATAAATAAAGGGGATCCAAATTGAAAGAGAGAAAGTGAAACTGTCATTATTTGCAGATGACATGATATTGTAAATAGAAAACCCTAAAGACTCCATAAAAAATCTACTAGACTTAATAAGTGAATTAGGCAAAGTTGAAGGATACAAAATTAACGTCAAGAAATCAACAGCATTCTTATACACCAATGATGAAATCACAGAAAGAGAAACTAAAAAGACAATCCCATTTAACATCACAGTAAAAAATTAAGATACCTGAAAATAAACTTAACCGAAGAAGTAAAGGACCTCTTCACAGAAAACTACAGGTCTTTGAAAAAAGAAATATAGGAAGATATAACAAAATGGAAACATATACCTTGTTCATGCAATGGAATAATTAACATCATTAAAATGTTCATACTACCCAAAGCAATCTATAGATTCAGTGCAATCCCCATCAAAATACCAACGACATACTTCACAGAACTAGAACAAACATTCCAAAAGTTTATATGGAACCAAAAAAGACCCCAAATAGCCACAGCAATCTTGAAAAAGAAGAACAAAGTAGACGGGATCACATTACCAGATTTCAGGTTATGCTACTAAGCTACTGTAATTTAAACAGCCTGGTTCTGGCTCATGAACAGGTATATAGATCAATGGAATAGAATAGAGAACCCAGAAATGGACCCGAGACAATATGCTCAATTAATATTTGACAAAGGTGACAAGAGCATACAGTGGAGTCAAGACAGTCTCTTCAATAAATGGTGTTGGGAAAATTGGACAGCTACTTGCAAAAAAATGAATCTAGAACACCAACTTACACCATACACAAGAATAAACTCGAAATGGATAAAAGACTGAACTGTAACTCGTGAATCCATAATAATTCTAGAAGAAAATGTAGGCAACAAAATCTCAGACATCACACGCACCAGAATTTTCAGATACAACCCCTAAGGCAAGAGAAACAATGAAAAAAATGAACACAAGGGACTACATCAAACTAAAAAGCTTCTGCACAGCAAAAGAAACAACCATCAAAACTAAAAGGGATCCCACTATATGGGCATCATAATCACCAATGATGCATCAAAGGAAGGGTTAATTTTGAAAATATATAGAGTACTCATACAACTCATCAAAAGGAAGATAATGAACCCAATTAAAAAACGGGCAGAGGACCTAAATAGACACCTCTTAAAAAGAACATACGAATGGCCAAGAGACATATGAAAAAATGCTCAATGTCACTAACATCAGAGCGATGCAAATGAAAACAACTATGAGGTATCACCTCACACCTGCCAGAATGCCTGCCATCAACAAATCATCCAACAACAAGTGCTGGCGAGAGTGTGGAGAAAAGGGGACTCTAGTACACTACTGATGGGAATGCAGACTGATACAGCCACTATGGAAAACAATATGGTGTATCCTCCAAAAATAAAAAATTGAACTGCCATATGGTCCAGTGATCCCACTTCTAGGAATATTTCCTAAGAAGCCTGAAATACCAGTCTGAAAGAATATATGTACTCCATGTTCATAGCAGCATTATTTCCAATTAGTAAGATTTGGAAATAGCCCAAGTGTCCATCAATAGATGAGGAGATAAAAAAACTGTGATACATATACACAATGGAATACTATGCAGCCATAAAAAAGAAAGATCTCTTTATCTTTGAGATGACATAGAGGGACCTGGAGAGTATTATGCTAAGCAAAATAAGCCAGGCAGAGAAAAACAAATATCACATGATCTCACTTCTTTGTGGAATATAATGAACAAAACAAGCTGAGGAACTAAATAGACCCAAAGACATGGAAGTGGGGTCCAGACTGACAAACCTCAGAAGAGGTGGATGTTAGGGGAGGGAAGAGATAAACCACAGAACGTTACGCATGTATGTGTAAACAAGGACATAGACAATAATGCTGAGGGGGAAGGTGGGATTGGGAGGAGGGAGTCAATGGGGGGAAAAAGGAGAAATATTTGTAACAAAAATAAATAATAAAAATAAAAAAACTGCTTTCCTGAAGCATACTTGACATATAATAAACTGTGTATATTTCAAATGTACAATTTGATAATTTTTGACATGGGCATACAAATGTGAATCCAGTATCACAATCAAGATATTGAGCATATGCACCACCTACCAAGTGCCATCGTGGCCCTACTCCTGTGCTCCTTTTTCATCCCCTCTGCAACCCTTCTTACCACATCCCAACCCCACACAGCAGCAGGCTCTCACCAGTCTTTCCTTCTCTTACTGTAGATTAGTTTGCATTTTCTGGAGTTTTATGTAACATAAATTACAGATTACATACTCTGTCTTGTCTGGTTTCTTTCATCATATTTATTTGGAGATTCATCCATGTTGTTGCATTTATCAGTATTTCATTCCTTTGCATTGCTGCCTAGGATTCCATTGTATAGCTATACCACCATTTATTCATTGACCTGCTCTTGGAATTTTTTTCCCCAATTAATATTTTCCAAACTATTATGGACACTCATTTATAAGGATTTGTATGAACATACATTTTTATTTCTTTGAGGTTAATACCTAGGAGTGGAATTGCTGGGTTTTATGATAAGTGCATCCTTAATTTTTAAGAAACAATAAAACTGTTTTCTGAGTGATTGTACCCTTTACTTTCCCAATAGCAGTGTATGAGAATTCCAGTGACTCCAAACCCTTGCCAATACTTGGTGTGGTAAGGCATTTTATTTTAGCCTTCCTGGCAGATATGTACATGCCTTGTTGCATATCCCTTATGACTAGTGACACTGAGTATTTTTTTCATGGGCTTATTTACCATATGTATGTTTCCTTTGTTGAAGTGTTTTTTCAAAACTTTGGCCCATTAAAAACAAATTAGGTGTTTACCCTATTATTAAATTGTGAGTTTTTAAATATATTCCAGATACAAGTCTTTTGTTAAATACATGGTTTGCAAACATTTTCTTCCAGTTTCTGTCTTCTGTTTCTATTTTCCTAACAGTGACATTTAAAAAAGAAATATTTTTAATATTATGAAGTCAACTGCATTGATTTAAAAAAAAATCACTTTACTGAAGTAAATTGACATACAAAAAGCTGTGTATATTTAATGTGTACAACTTGATGAGAGTTTGGAGAAAGAATACACTTGTGAAACCATCACCACAATCAATGCTGTAAACATATTCATCACCTCCAGAAGTTTTTTCCCACTCTCTTTATGTCTAAAGTTTTATTTATTTATTTTTGTGACAAAAAACAACATAAATCCACTCTCTTAGCAACTTATACAATATTGTTAACTATTGTACTATTTCTACAGTAGATCTCTAAGATTTATTCATCTTGCAGAGCTGAAACTTTGTACCCTTTGACTAATACCTCCCCATTACCTCCACCCCCAACCCTCAGTAATTACCATTTTATCCTCTGCCTCTATGAGTTTGGCTATTTCAGATTTCTAATAAAAGGAATCATGTAGAATTTGTTCTTCTGTGTCTGGCTTACTTAGCATATTTTCCTCCAGATTCATTCATGTTGTAACAGACGGTAAGATGACCATCTTTTTAAAGGTATTTTGGTATCTTTCAGGGTAGAAGTCTTGCATATTTTTTGTCAGATTTTCCCCTAATAATCTTAATTGTTGATGTTATTATAGACTGTACGTGGATATATATAATATATGTGTTATAATATAATATATAACATAATACATATTATGTTATATATTATTATATATTATAATATATAATATACATTATATGATATAATAAATATAATTATAGATATATATGGTATATATAATATATTATAGATATTATAGATATATAACAATTTTAATTTTGATGGTTTATTGTTAATGTATGGGCACTGTGTATTTTTGTATTCTTAGTCTGTATCTTACACATTTGTCTAACTAATTAGTTATAATAGCTTTTTGAAATTGTAGAGTTTTATAAAATTTGCTATATAGTTTCTTTTCTTTTCAAATATGCTTGCCTTTTCTTTCTTCCTGTTTTCCTTTGTGCCTCATGGGCTGCACAGATCTTTCTTGTGCTCTTTTCTCTCTTTCTTCTACTTGATTATGGACTTCTGGCCTGGACTGTGAAACAAGTAATTTCTGTTTTGTAAGTCACCTCGTTTGTGGAGCTTCGTTCCAGCAACCCTAGCCATCCACCAACCCTGGCTCTGAGTCTTTGCCATCTAAGATAGGACCCACCTGCTTCCAGCCAGGCTGTCCATCCATATCTCAGTGTCCATGGTGGTCTTCACTCTAAGTGACACATCTGTTTTGTTTCCATTAATCTTTTGCCTTAACGGAAGCTGCTCAGCAAAATGTTCCCCTCAGAAGGTGAAATAATTTCATTGTCAGAAATAAAGAATTACTTTGATGGGTTATGAGTAGATTGGACACAACTGAGGAAAAATCTCTGAGCTGGAGGATATAGCAATAGAATCCTTAGAAAATGAAAAGCAGAGGGAACAAAGACTGAAAGGGGGACCAGAATATTTAATAACTGTGTGACAAGTACAAAGATAGGACCCACCTGCTTCCAGCCATTAATCCTTTGCCTTGACTGGAAGCTGCTCAGAAAAATGTTCCTCTCAGAAGGTAAAATAATGTCATTTTCACATAAACTCAGATGGAGAAAATCCATTGCTGGAAGAAGCCTCATACGACATACTGAAGGAAGTTCTTCAGGATGGAAGGAAATGGTATCAGATGATAATCTGAATGCACATAAAGAAATACAGCACAGGTAAAAGTAATTATACAGGTAAATATAATAGAAAGTATAAATACAATTTTCTTTTATTCTCTTCATTGAGGTAGATTTACCAAGTTGGAATAGGAAGGCTTACATCTGACAATATAGAAATAAAATCATCCCTGATAACAGCTGAATAAACAAGTTTAAAAGATACAACATATTTGGGGAAAGTAAGTATAACATATATAATAGGCAAAGTAGTATTCATATTATTAAAATATTTTTATAAATAAACAAGAAATAGACTATTAAAGTGACAACACAAGGCACAAGTTGTTCAAATGCCCACATATTCAGGAAAATGCAAATGAAATATTGACAAAAACTTTTCGAGTTGTTAAAATATAGAAAAGATTGATAATGGTGTTAACCAAGATGCAGCAAATAGGTTTCCCATACCCTGATGTTGGCAGTATAGATAAATAGTGCCATTTGGGGAAACAATTTTTCAATATCTACAAAAATATAAAATAGGCATATCTTTTGACCCAGTAATTTTACTTCTGAGAATAAGAATAAGAAATATATATTCTGTATGATTCAGGTTATGATAACTAAATATTTAAAAAATTTAAATATTGCTAATAAGTGAGAAAGTTAAATTATATAAGCATACTATAAAGTTCACATATGTGTTTATGTATGAGCATATATCAAAATATGTTTTAAGTAAAAACAATTTCCAAATAAACATACAAATATGATCCAATTTATGTATGAACATTTGATAGATATTTATAAGAGAATCTTTGTAATAGAAAAAATCTATAATTCTCAGGACACTCCCAACTGTCCCAATGAGTCATTACAGGTTGAAGAGAAAATGGAATGGAGATGGGCTTAGGTTTTGCTCTACAAAACTTTTGGGGAAAGTAAGTATATTATTTAGTTTCTTACTTTCTTATATTACAAATGTATGTAATATGTTGAGTTTTACAATGAGAAGAGATATCTGTTGTATTTTTTGTGTAATATTAGAAATGTTGTAACATAAATTTTAAAATTAAATTAATATCCACATATTTGCCCTTTAAAAATATTCCTCCACCAAATCATCTATATCTAAGTGTGTCTACTACAGATAAACAATGAAGAAATTCCAAATTTTTCTCAAGGACAAATAACTCAGTTTCTGAAATTCATTTCAATTTTTGAGAAGTTGGAACAACTAATATGATGCAATACCCAGACCATGGGCACTTCCCTGGGTCCAATGGAAGAAAGTCTTTAGGACAACCTAAAAGATTGATCTCACCTATTTTTTTTAACCTCATCTGAGGATATTTTTGCATTTATCTTCAGATAGAGCGGGAGGGGGAGAGGGAGGAAGAGAGAAAGAGAAACATTGATGTGAGAGAGACTGGCTGCTACTCACATGGCGCAAACCAGGGCCAGGGAAAAAACTGCAACAGAGGTACATGCTCTTAGCAGGAACCAAACCCAGGTCTCTCAGGTCCACAGGCCGACACTCTCACCCCTGAGCCAAATTGGCCAAGGCTCTTACCTGTTTTAGTGAGCTCTACATAGAAAGCAACATTTGATAAAACAAAATAATGGCAAATTCTCCTGCCCAGCTGGTGTGGCTCAGCATGGACCCTGGTCCCATGGATAGAGCATGATCCCATGGACTGAGAGGTTCAATTCCCGGTCAGGGCACATGCCCAGGTTGCAGGCTCGATCCCTAGTAGGGGTATGCAAGAGGCAGCCATTCAATGTTCCTCTCTCACATTGGTGTTTCTATCTCTCCAAAAAAAAAAAAAATCAATAAAAACATATTTTTAAAAATTTCTAATTTCCTTCCCCTTTCATTGCAGGTTCACTATTGATTCTTAGATTTCTTGCAAGCTTCTTTGCCCTTTCAATAATATAAGTGCTTCTTCCTCGTCTTCTTGGCTTCTTTTCATTCTTTCTTGGGCAGTGAGTTCTTGAGATGCTGCTGCTGCTTCCCTTCCCGCCAGCAGGATATTGCACAGGTGCTGACACATCTGTCCCACTGTGTCACTCACGATGCAGTAGTACACAGCGGAGTCTTTCACGGTAACCTGGGGCAGGATCAAGGTACTGGACTTTCTGTCTGTTGTGATGATCAGAGAGGCCATTTCTTTGGTCACATTGTCTTTTAGACCATGAATCACATACTCTGGACCCTGGTGGGGAAGCTGTCGATACCAATATATGTACTCACTTCCACTGATTGTGGAGTGGTTACAGGGCAGGTGCACAGCTTCTTCTTCAGCACTCTCCATTGCATCTGGCTGAGTGGATTTAGCATCACCCATAATACCTAAGGGGTTGAGAAACAATAGATTAGCTCTGGATTGTCAAATTTCGGTGCGTCTAAGGTCAGGTTCATGAGCACTCCTGAACTCCCCTCTCTGGCCATGTCCTCTACATGTGCATTTTCATGTTTGTTGCACAGGACAAGAGAAATATTACTGGTATCTGTTGTTGAGCTATCCAGAGCCACATGCCAAAGATCAATGGTTGTATTCCATAAATTTTGGGGTCAATGCACCCAAAGCTCCTTACAGCTTCCGAGCTGTGAGACTCAGGGGATCTTCTATAGTAGTGGGTATGAAAACCTTCTCACAGTGATGCCCAGATTTTCTAGAGAAACACACAGAGACATGGAAACAAACAGATGCATTTCCACCTAGCATTTGGTAAAGTACAGTGGGAGAAGTAGAAGCAGCAGATTCCTGACCTTTGACTTTAGCTGTGAAAGCTATCCTTTCTCAGACCCAGATCACTTACCCAAAGTTAGGAGAATAGTAATTCTTGTCACTGATCTCATAGTTCAAGTGAAAACTGGGGTTTCAGGCCTCAGAGCTCAGAACCTGTGTGCTGCTAGGTTTGGGGAGGTCCCAACAACCACACAGCAGCCACTAGCACAGTCTCAACCAGGAAGCTTTCAGTTGGGCGTTTCCCAGGCAAGAGTCAGTGAAAGACAGAGCAGTCTCTTGGTGGGGTTTACTTTTATCCCCAGTATTAAACATAATTTAGAAAGAGGATAAGAATGTTTTCCCAATGTCTAGTCCTAATTCAGAGAGTTTATACTGAAATCATTTCCAAAGTTCAAACTCAAAACAGTTTATGCCCTAGTGAAATGAATAAGTAGCATCAAGTACATGGAGATTAATAATCCTTCATTTTTGGTACATGGCAAAACACACCACTGAGTTGGTATAAAATATCCTTTAATCTTAGTTACCTATGTTGAGCCTTGGGCTGTAAAGGGAGAAGAGAATTCTTATCCATATTCCCAGCCAGAGCAAGTAAATCTCAGGAACAATAATACATAATTTAACTTCCAAAGTTAGAAACATCTTTCTGGTCAAAACAAACAAAAATACCATAAGCTCAGTTAAAAATCAAATGACACTGTAGAAGAAGATATTTGCAACATATATGACACAAGTAACCTCACAGCTGTATAATACTGCTGTGCTCAGTCTGACAGGGTAAGAAACAGAGCCCAGTCTAACAGCCAGGTTGTCTGGTGCTCAGGTCTCCCACATTGGCTCCTGGGGCGATGTCTGAAACATCTTCCTGATGGACATTGTTGGATGCCTCTGGTCTTGATACAGGAACCAATGACTTGAATGGTATTTACTTCTACTCCACTTAAACCCTCTTTAACAGACATATTCTTACCTGCATGCCCATGCCTAGGGGTGGCCGGCATTGAAGACACTAAGGAGAAAAGCAGCGAAGGAAGAGATGGGAAGAGAAGATTTAGAAAGAGAAATGAAATGAAGACTTTTGACAAGGGAGGTGGAAATAAATATAAGGAAATTCCTCTGGTTATTCTCAAAGGTGGTTATTATTAACAAAATGGGATAGAATAGAATTAAAATTATTCATCCTTCTCTGCTACAGTAACTAAATGTCTTTATTTCACTATAGGGACAAATAGTTGGCCATTTGAAATCAAACTATTAATCACTTCTCTCTTCTCTTCACACTAAGGGTGGGCTCTTTGGTCTGCGTTTGGGAAGGGCTCATTCCTGTCCTGAGGCTTGCAGACCCTCAGGGTGAGATCCTGAGGTACAAGGAAACAAAGGAGAGGAAATATGTTCTTTCACAACTCCCTGCTAACCTCTAACTCACCCTGGAAGGCTCTTCATTCAGTTTGCTGCTGTAACAGCCCCCTCTTGTGGCTGTACATATGAACTCCTTTGCTTAGAACTGGCAACCAAGTCAGTCAGCAATCTTTCTTTCAAGGTTTGCATTTTCTATCTAAGAATAGGCATCTCACATGCGCCACCTCCCTCTAGTGGCAAGGCTCAGTGAAGAGCTTCCTAACACAATACTCTAAAGAGGCAGTTATGTTCAGTCACTTTGGGATTTTAGAATTATTTCTGTGACTGTTTCCTCACAGAAATTGTTCTAATGTTTTCCCCCTCAATCAAATTCCTCTCTTTTACTTAGTATCCTGTTTTTCCACGTTTGTCTTCTGTTCCAGAGGCAACACTACTTATTAGCATAGGATTAGGCAGAGTCTAAGCACTTAATAATACATTTTGGGTGAGTCTATTAATTAATTAATGTTGGAAGACGTTAAATGGAATGAGTCACAAAATTATTCTAAATGAAAACTTCTTATTTTCTGGAAAACAAATAAAACAAAATTCTTCAGCAGTTGGGATAAATGCAAGATTAGACCTGTCAGTAAACGTGAAGTAGACAGCACCGCAACTCTTACTCACCACCCTTCAAAAAAAGAAAAATTCACAAATCTGCCAAGCTGGTGTGGCTCAGTGGTTGAACACTCACCCATTCACCAAGAGGTTGCTGGTTTGATTCCAGGTCAGGGCACATGCCCAGGTTGTGGGCCCGATCCCCAGGGGGAAATGCAGAAGGCAGCCAATAGATGTTTTTTTGTTTGTTTATTTTTGTGTTTTTTTGCTTATTTATTTAGTTAGTTTTATTATTTATTTTTGTTACAGATGTTTCTCCTCCCCCCCCCACTGATTCCCCCTCCCTCTCCTTCCCTGCCCTGTCCCCAGCTTTGTTGTCCATGTCCATTGTTCATGCATACATGCATATAAGTTCTGTGGTTTATCTCTCCCCCACCATCCCCTCTTCTGGGGATTGTCAGTCTGTACCCCACTTCCACGTCTCTGGGACTACCCCATTCCTCAGACTGTTATGTTCATTATATTCCACAAATAAGTGAGATCATATGATACTTGTCTTTCTCTGTTTGGTTTGGTTCACTTAGGATGGTACTTTCCAGGTCCCTCCATGTAGTCTCAAAGGATAAGAGATCTTTCTTTCTTACAGCTTGTAGTACTCCATTGTGTATATGTACCACTGTTTTTTCATCCATTCGTCTACTGATGGACACTTGGGCTGTTTCCAGGTCTTAGCTATTGTAAATAGTGCTGCTATGAACATGGGGTACATATATTCATTCTGATTGGTGTTTCATGCTTCTTAGGTTATATTCCTAGAATCGGGATCACTGGGTCAAATGGAAGATCAATTTTTAATTTTTGGAGGTAATACCATATTGTTTTCCATAGTGGCTGCACCAGTCTGCATTCCCACCAACAGTGTACTAGAGTCCCCTTTTCTCCACACCCTCGCCAACACTTGTTTGATGATTTGCTGATGGCAGTCATTCTTACAGGTGTGAGGTGATACCTCATTGTTGTTTTAATTTGCATCTCTCTGATGATTAGTGATGTTGAGCATTTCTTCATATGTCTCTTGGCCATTTGTATGTCCTGTTTGGAGAGGTGTCTATTTAGTTCCTCTGCCCATTTTTAAATTGGGTTCTTTGTCTTCCTTTTGTTGAGTTGTATGAGTACACTATATATTTTGGAAATTAACCCCTTATCTAATGTATCATTGGCAATGTTGTTCTGCCATACAGTGGGTTGCCTTTCCATTTTGCGGATTGTTTCTTTTGCTGTGCAGAAGCTTTTTAGTTAGATGTCGTCCTATGTGTTCATTTTCTCCTTGGTTTCTGTTGCCTTAGGTGATGTATCAGTGAAAATTCTGCTGCGTATGATGTCCGAAATTTTGTTGTCTACATTTCTTCTAGAATTTTTATGGATTCCCGGGTCACATTTCAGACTTTTATCCATTTTGAGTTTATTTTTGTATATGGTGTAAGTTGATGGTCTAGTTTCATTTTTTTTGCATGTAGCTGTCCAATTTTCCCAACACCATTTATTAAAGAGGCTGTCTTTATCCACTGTATGCTCTTGCCACCTTTGTGAAATATTAATTGAGCATATTGCCTTGGGTCCATTTCTGTGTTTTCAGTTCTGTTCCACTGGTCTATATGCCTGTCCTTCTGCCAGTACCAGGCTGTTTTGATTACAGTGGCTTTGTGGTATATCCTGATATCTGGTATTGTGATCCCACCTACTTTGTCCTTCTTTTTCAAGATAGCTGTGGCTACTCAGGGTCTTTTTTGGTTCCAAAAATATAAACTTTTGAAGTATTTCTTCTAGTTCTGTGAAGTATGTCATTGGTATTTTGATGGAGATTGCATTGAATCTATAGATTGCTTTGGGTAATATGGACATTTTAATGATGTTAAATCTTCCAATCCATGAACAAGGTATGTGGTTCCACTTTTTTATATCTTCCTTTATTTCTTTTTTCAATGTCCTGTAGTTTTCTGCAAATAGGTCCTTTACTTCGTTGGTTAAGTTTATTCTTAGGTATCTTAATTTTTTTTTCCCGCGATGGTAAATGGGATTGTTTTTTCAATTTCTCTTTCTGTGAGTTCATCATTGCTGTATACGAATGCCGTCGATTTCTTGAGATCAATTTTGTATCCTGCTACTTTGTCAAATACATTTATTAAATCTAGGAGATTTTTGATGGAGTCTTTAGGGTTTTCTATGTACAATATCATGTCATCTGCGAATAATGACAGTTTCACTTCCTCCTTTCTAATTGGGATCCCTTTTATTTTTCTTTATGTCTGATTGCTGTGGCTAAGACTTCCAATACAATGTTAAATAAGAGTGGTGAAAGCGCATATCCCTGTTTTGTTCCTGTTTTTAAGGGAAATGTTTTTAGTTTCTGCCCATTGAGTATGATGTTGGCTATAGGTCTTTCATATATTGCCTTTATTATATCGAGATATGATCCCTCTATTCCCACATTGTTGAGCGTTTTTATCAGAAATGGATGCTGGATTTTGTCGAATGCTTTTCCAACTTTTATTGATATGATTATGTGGTTTTTATTCTTCATTTTGTTTATGTGGTATATCACATTAATTGATTTGTGAATATTGTACTATCCTTGCATCCCTGGGATGAATCCCACTTGGTCATGGTGAATAATTTTTTGATGTGTTGCTGGATCAGATTTGCTATTATTTTGTTCAGGATTTTGGTGTCTATGTTCATCAGGGATATTGGCCTGTAGTTTTCTATTTTTGTAGTGTCTTTTTCTGGTTTTGGAATTAGGATTCTGCTGGCCTCATAAAATGAGTGTGGAAGTCTTCCTTCTTCTTGAATTTTTTGAAATACTTTGAGGAGAATGGGTGTTAGTTCTTTTTTGAATGTTCGGTAAAGCTCCCCTGTGAAGTCATCTGGGCCTGGGCTTTGTTTGCTTAGAGAGTCTTGATTACCATGTCAATCTCCTTAGTTATTATTAGTTTGTTCAAGTTTCCAAGTGCAGTTTTGGGATACTGTGTGTTTCTAGAAATTTGTCCATTTCACTTAGATTGTCAAATTTGTTGCCATATAGTTGTTCATAGTAGCTGTTAACGATCTTTTGTATTTCTGTGGTGTCGGTTGTTACTTCTCTTTCATTTCTGATTTTGGGTATTTAGGTTCTCTCTCTTTGTTTCTTGGTGAGTCTAGCTAAGGGTCCATCTATCTTATTTATCTTTTTGAAAAACCAGCTCTTAGATTAATTAATCCTTGGAATTGTTTTTTTGGTCTCTATGTCATTTATTTTGCTCTGATATTTACTATTTCCTTCCTTCTACTTGCTCTGGGGTTTTCTGTTTGTTTGCTTTCTAATTCTTTAAGTTGTGAGGTTAGACAGTCAATGAGAAATTTTTCTTGTTTCTTGAGGTATGCCTGTAGTGCTATGAACTTCCCTTTCAGAACTGCTTTTGCTGCATCCCATAGATTTTGTGTTGTCGTGTGTTCATTTTCATTGGTCTCCAGGAAGTTTTTAATTTCTTCCTTGATATCCTCGGTAACCCATTCATTGTTTAATAACATGCTATTTAGCTTCCACATGTTCAAATGTCTTTGCATGGTCTTGTTGCAATTGATTTCTAGTTTCATGCCATTGTGATATGAGAAGATGCTTGATATGATTTCAATCTTCTTGAACCTGTAGAGATCTAGTTTGTGTCCTATCATGTGGTCTATCTTTGAGAATGTCCCATGTGCACTTGAGGAGAATGTGTATTCTGTAGTTTTGGGGTGTAATTCTCTGTAGATATGTATTAAATACATTTGGTCTAATGCTTCATTTAGAGTCTTTGTTTCCTTGCTAATTTTTTTATCTCGAGGATATAGCCAGTGCTGTCAATGGGGTGTTGAAGTCCCCTGCTATGATTGTATTGCTGTTGATTTCTCCTTGGAAGTCCTCCAGAAGATTTTTAATATATTTTGGTGCTCCTATATTGGGTGCATATATGTTTATCAAGGTTATATCTTCCTGTTGGGTAGATCCTTTCAATATTATGTAGTGACCTTCTTTGTCTCTGCTATGGCCTTCATTTTGAAATCTGTTTTATCAGATATGAGTATTGCTGTCTCAGTTTTTTTTGCTTTCCATTTGCTTGGAAAATTATTTTCTATCCGTTCACTTTCAACCTATTGTTGTGAGGTGGGTCTCTTGTAAACAACATATGGATGAGTCATGCTTTCTTATCCAATCAGCTACTCTGTGTCTCTTTATTGGAGCATTCTGTCCATTTACATTTAAGGTGATTATTGATATGTACTTATTTATTGCCATTTTTGTTTAGTTTGGTTATATTTTTCTTCCAATTTCTTCTACTAATTACAGTAGTCCTTTTAACATTTCTTGCAGTGCTGGTTTGGTGCTAATGGATTCCCTTAGCCTTTTTTTTTTTTTTTTTGGTCTGGGATGCTCTTTATTTGACATTCTATTTTGAATGATAGCCTTGCTGGGTAGAGTTGTCTTGGATTCAGATCCTTGTCTTTCATGACCTTGTTTGCTTCATGCCATTCCCTTCTGGCCTGTAGTGTTTCCTGTGAGAAGTCAGCTGAGAGCCTTATGGGGTTTCCTTTGTAGGTAACCTGTTGCTTATCTCTTGCTACTTTTAGGATTCTCTCTTTGTCTTTAAGTTTTGGCATTTTAGTTACTATGTGTCTTGGTGTGGGCCTGTTTGGGTTCTTTTTACTTGGGACTCTCTTTGCTTCTTGAACTTGAATGCCTTCTTCCTTCACCGAATTAGGAAAGTTTTCTGTCACTATTTCTTTGAATATATTTTCTAATCCTTGCTCATTTTCTTCTTCTTTGGGGACTCCTATGATGCAAATATTGTTACGTTTTCAGTTGTCCCACAGTTCTCTTAAGCTGTCTTCCCGTTTTTTAAAATTGTTTTTTTCTTTTGGTTTTCTGATTGGTTGATTTTTTTCACCCTGTCCTGTAATTCACTGATTCAGTCCTCAGCTTCCTCTACTCTGCTTTTTAAACCTTCCAATGTGTTTTTCATTTCTGATATGTCATTTTTGATCTCTTCTTGATGGTTTTTAATTTCCAATTGGTTTCTTTTCAGCATCTCTATGTCCTTACTCATGCTGTTGAGCTTTCTCAAGATCATGGCTCTGAATTCTAGCTGTGTTAACTTGCCTAACTGCTCCACATTGATCTCATCTTATGTGGAGGTCTCTTGTTCTTTCATTTTGCTTCTGTTTCTGTGTTTTCCATTTTGGCTCTCACAGTGGCCTTTGGAGCCTGTCAAGTTTTCCCGGTGGGTATTGGTGTTCTGCTATTTGTGTCTCCCTCTCCTGCGTTTAGATGAGCGAGGGAGGACCCACGTTAAACACCACTGTCAAGTCTTACTTTCCTGGTTAAAGTTGCTAGCCCAGGAATGGTACTGTTACCCTCTAGCTTTTTGCCTGGAGGCTAGCAGTTGAGGTTACTTGATGGGTTTTGGGTTGTTAGTTGATTGGAACACTTCCTCAGGTGCTTAGTATAAGGTGATTTCAGGAGGGTGGAGCAGATGCTGTTGTTAATGAGCTTCAATTAGCACTTCAATGGCCCACGGGGTGTGGTTGGATCTCCCAGTGAGGGGCTGCTGCCTCTCCCCAGAGCCCTGGGAAAGAGCAATATGGCCACCCTCCTGTGTGGCAGCAACTCAGCAAAAGCTCTGAGTGCCCTCCAAATCCTGAGTGTCCTGACCCAGCTCCAGTCCAGTCTGCCCTCCCTCTGCCGGAGCCTAAGGTGAGTGGCTGTGGCTTTTTTAGCCTCTGTCTCTGCTCTGCACTGTGGAGCCGCTTGGGAATTTAACCCGAAGGAGCTGTTTCCTGATAAGGCCGCTGCTGAGCTGCTGACCGTGGGCTCCCAGACCCTGTCTTGCGCCTTCGCAAGCCTACCAGGATGTAGTCAGTGTCCCTGGTTATGTGGTCCTCGCAAGCTGCTTTTCTGTTGGTTTTTCCCATCGATTTGTCTCTGTTATAGTTGTAATTCAGATTTGGTTCTGGGAGATGGTCTATGTAGCTTCCATTCACTCCGCTGCCATTTTGGAATCCTAGTTATCTTTTATTACATAAATTGAATAACTTTAAAATTCCTTGATTTGTATACTATTTTATATGCTAGTATTTTACTTTGGACCTTTGATGCCTATATTCAATGGAAACCAGCCTATAATTTGTATGTGTGTGTGTGGTGTGCATGTGTATCCCTTTGTGTGGGTTTTGATGTCTGTAATACTAACGTTTTAGAAAGAGCTTGATATTTTCAGCTTTTTCTATGTTCTAGAACATTTCAAACAATACAGAAATCATCTGTTCCTAGAGAATTTTATAAATTCTAGCCATAAATCCCTCTAGTCTTGGGGTCATTTTGGACTAGTTTTATTTTATGTTATTGGCCTATTTAATTTGTCTATTTCTTCTTTAGAAGAGTTCAGCAATTAATATCTTTCTAGAAAAGTAATCACTTTTAAAAGATGGTGGTGGGCAGGACCAGAGGGAGGGTGAGTGTGTGAGAGAGTGAATTAGTGTGAGAGAGAGAGAGTGAGTGGCCGTGAAGGTGGACGACCAAACTTGTGCAGTGCAGAGACGCGGAGCAGAAGGTTCCTGTGCTGTGGACAGGAGCAGCCAGCTACCAGGGTAAACGGCTCTTCAGGGCACTCCTCTGTGCACCGTGTGGAGGTTCCACCATTTTGGAAGACCCAGGTCTTCCCTGGGAGGAGGTTGTGGGAGCAGCTAGGACTCAGCAACCTGAGCCCACCAGTGCACCTGACACCATCAGACCAGTGGACACCCTGTGTCAACACAGACCTGTGTACAGTAGTAGAGCTGCCAAGGTGCCAGTTGTGGAAGCCACAGAAGGCCAGGAGCTATCCCCCACACTAGCAGCCCCATCAGAGTAGAGATATACCCCTAGCAACAGAGGCTTGGGAGTGGACATTCATCCTCAGGCAACAGAAGCACAGATCAGCAACTGAGACCCGTCCCCAGAAAACTACAGCAAAGGCCGAGCAGGAGTTGAGCTCCACAGGGCAGCAGCACTCGCCAGCCACCAATGGCGGGCCCTGGGGCTCCACAGAGGCCTGTGTGACCCAGCAGCCCACAAGAGCTGTGGGAAGCTGGAGACTGAGAGGGACTGGTGCCATCCAGCTGCCCGTGGGACCTGCAGGGATTGGGGGCTTCAGAGAGGCCTGTGCGACCCAGCTGCACACAAGATAGGCATAGAGCCGAATATCCAAAGGGACTGTGCAATCCAGCTGCCCACCGGACCTGCGCGGTGCTGGGGCACCAGACAGGCCTGTGCAACCCAGACACCCACAAGATAATTGCAAAGTCAGTTCTCCAAAGGGACTCTGCTATCCAGCTGTCCACGTTAAGGAAGGGAGCGCAGCTTTAACAGGGCCTGACCTATAGAGCGACAGGTGGAAGCAGCAACCAGCTGCGAACAGAGCTCCAGAGGGGCCCATGTGATGCAGGAGCAGCACCTACCAGGACATACCAATACCAGCCCCCAATAGTCAATACTCCAGGATTCACAGCATGCAAGAGGCAATACGCAACAAAACAGTCTGGGAGGCACAGCAGCATTATTTGATATACAGTAAGCTGCATACACATCCAAACACCCCTCAGCCAGTCTAGAGCTATCAGATGGCTAAAATGGGGAGACAAAGAAACAACACCCAAAGGAAAAAAAAAAGAGGAATCACCAGCAAAGGAACTACAGGAAATTGAAGACAGCAACTTGTCAGATAAAGAATTCAAAGCCTCAATTTTAAGGGTGCTCAAACAATTTGGTGAGAACTACAAGCAACTTAAAAAGAATTATGAAGAGCTCACTGGGAACTACTTCAGCTTAAAAGAGAGGTAGAAGCTATGCATAAAAATCAAGAGGAAATAAAGAATGATATAGCTGTTTTGAAAATACCTTTGAAGGGCTTAGTAGTAGATTAGATGAAGCTAAAGACCAAATCATCGATTTAGAAGACAAGGTAGAGAAAAACACTGAAATAGAGCAGCAAATAGAAAAAACATTTAAAAAGCAGGAGAGTTTAAGGGAGCTGTGGGACAACACAAAAAAAACAACATCCACATTATAAAGATACCAGAAAGAGAAGAATCAGAGAAAGGAATAGAGAACCTGTTTGAAGAAATAATGACAGAACACTTTCCTAAACTGGTGAAGGAAAAAGTCACACAAATCCAGCGAACACACAGAGTCCCAAGCAAGATGAAGCCCAGAAGACCCACAGCTAGACACATCATAATAAAAATGTCAAACATTAAAGACAAAGAAAGAATCTTAAAGGAAGCAAGAGAGAGACAGAAAGTTACCTACAAGGGAGCTCCCATTAGACTGTCAGCTAATTTCACAATAGAAACGATGCTGGCCTGAAGGAAGTGGCATGAAGTGTACAAAGTAATGCAACGCAAGAGTCTGAATCCAAGACTACTATATCCAGCAAGGCTATCATTCAAAACTGAAAGAGAAATAAAGCGCTTTACGGATAAAAACAAGCTATAGGAATTTATCACCACCAAATCAGCACTGCAAGAAATGCTGCAGGGACTGTTGTAAAAGAAAGAGGAGAGAGAGAGAGAGAGAGAGAGAGAGAGAGAGACATAAAATTAAAATGGCAACTAATAACTATCTATCAATAATTACCTTAAATTGAAATGGCTTAAATGCTTTAATTAAAGATATAGGGTAGCTGATTGGATAGGAAAACGTGACCCATATATATATGCTGTCTATAAGAGACCCACCTCAGAACAAAAGACTCACACAGGATAAAAGTGAAGGAAAGGAAATAATTTTTACAAGCGATTGGAAATGAACAAAAGCTAGTATAGCAATACTTGTATTGGACAAGATAGACTTCAAAACAAAGGCCATAATAAGAGATGGAGAAGGTCACTACATAATATTAAAAGGAGCATTCCAACAAGAGGATATAACCCTCGTAAACATACTCACCAAATACGGGAGCATCAAGATATACATTAAAAACTTCTGGAGGACTTCAAGGGAGAGATCAATAGCAACACAATCATAGTTGGTGACTTTAACACACCACTGACACCACTGGATAGATCTTCTAGAGAAAAAATTAACAAGGACATAGAGTCCTTGAAAGCCAAATTAGATCATTTGGACTTCATTGATATTTACAGAACATTTCACCCCAGAGCTGCAGAATACACATTTCTCTCAAGTGCACATGGGTCATTCTCAAAGGCAGACCTCATGTTAGCACACAAAGCAAGTCTCTACAAATTCAAGAAATTTGAAATCATATCAAGCATCTTCTCAGATCACAGTGGCATGAAACTAGAAATCAACTACACTAAAAAGATAAAAACATTCAAACACTTGGAGGCCAAATAGCATGTTATTAAACAACAAATGGGTTACTAAAGAGATCAAGGAAGAAATTAAAAATTTTTTGGAAACCAATAAAAATGAACACACAACATAAAATCTATGGAACACAGTGAAAGTAGTCCTGAGAGGGAAGTTCATAGCACTACAGACCTACCTCAACTAACAAGAACAATTCCTAATTGACTTTCTAACCCTACAACTTAAAGAACTAGAAAGTAAACAAAAAGAAAAACCCAGAGCTAGTAGGAGGAACAATATAGTAAAGGTCAGAGCAGAAATAAACGACATGGAGACTAAAAAAAAAAAAAAAAAATTTAAAAGATCAATGAAACAAAAAGCTGGGTCTTTGAAAAGAGAAACAAGATTGATGGACCTTTAGCCAGACTCACCAAGAAACAAAAAGAGAGAAACCAAATACACAAAATCAGAAATAAAATAGAAGTAACAACTGACACCACAGAAATACAAAGGATCATTGAAACATAGTATGAACAATGATACACCAACAAATTGGACAATCTATGAGAAATGGACAAATTTCTAGAAACACACAGCCTCCCAAACCTGAACCAGGAAGACATAGAAAACTTGAATAGACCAATAACAACAAAGAAAATTGAAGATGTAATCAAGAATGTCTCAGCAAACATAGCCCAGGCCTGGATGGCTTCATGGGGGAGTTTTAGTGAACGTTCAAAGAAGACCTAACACCCATTCTTCTCAAACTATTCCAAAATATCCAAGGTGAAGGAAGACTTCCAAACTCATTTATGAGGCCAACATAATACTAATTCCAAAAGCAGATAAAGACACATTACACAGAAAGAAAACTCTAGGCCAATATCCCTAATGAACACAGAGGCCAAAATCCTTAACAAAATATTAGCAAATATACTGTACATAGAAAACCCTAAGGACTCCATAAAAAAGTCTACTAGATTTAATAAATGAGTTTGGCAAAGTAGGAGGAATAGAACAGAGAACCTAAAAATAGACCCAAGTCATTTTTAGCAATACATCAAAAAAATTAAAAAAATTATTATTATGATCAAGTAGGATTCATCCCAGGGATGCATAGCTGCTAAAATATCCTCAAATCAATAAATGTGATAGGCCACATAAACAAATTGAAAGATAAAAGCCATATTATCATATCAATAGATGCTAAAAAAGCACTCGACAATATCCAGCACCTATTTTTGATAAAAACACTCAGGAATGTGGGAATAGAGGGATCCTATCTCGAGATATTAAAGGCCACATATGAAAAACCTACAGCCAACATCATATTCAATGGGCAAAAGTACAACCATTTCCCTTAAGAGCAGGAACCAGACAGGGATGCCCACTCTTGCCACCCTTATTTAACACAGTATTGGAAGTCTCAGCCCCAGCTATTAGACATGAAGAAAACAAAAAACAAATCAAAATTGGAAAGGTGGAAGTGAAACTGTCATTATTGGCAGATGACATGATACTGTACATAGAAAATTCTAAAGACTCCATAACAAATCTACTAGATTTAATAATGAATTAGGCAAAGTAGCAGGATACAAAATTAACATCAAGAAACTGATGGCATTCTTGTACACCAACAACAAACTCAATAAAAGAGAAACTAAAAAAGCAACCTCGTTTACCATTGCAGCAAAAATATTAAGATACCTAGGACTTAACTTAACAAAACAAGTAAAAGATCTATTCACAGAGAACTAGAGGTCACTGAAAAAAAATAGAGAAAAGATATAAAACAAAGTGGAAGCACATACCTTGTTCATGGATTGGAAGAATTAATATCATTAAAATGTCCATATTACCCAAAGCAATCTATAGATTCAATGCAATCCCCATCAAAATACCAACTACATATTTCGCAGAACTGGAATAAATACTCCAAAACTTTATATAGAACCAAAAAAGACCACAAATAGACAGAAATCTTGAAAAAGAAGAATAAAATAGTAAGGATCACAAAGCAGATATCAGGTTACACTACAAAGCCATAGTAATCAAAACAGCCTGGTACAGGCACAAATACAGGTAGATAGATCAATGGAACAGAACAGAGAACCTAAAAATAGACCCAAGTCAGTATGTTCAATTAATATTTGGCAAAGGTGGCAAGAGCATACAATGGAGTAAAGACAGCCTCTTCAATAAATGGTATTGGGAAAATTGGACAGCTACATTAAAAAAATGAAGCTAGACCACCAACTTACACCATACATAAGAATAAGCTCTAAATGGATAAAAGACTTAAATGAGACCCATGAACCCATAAAAATTTTAGAAGAAAATGCAGGCAACAAAGTTTCAGACATCACACACAGCAGAATTTTCATTGATGCAACGCCTAAGGCAATAGCAACAAAAGAAAAATGAACACATGGGACTACATCAAACTAATAGCTTCTTCACAGCAAAACATACAACCATCAAAATGGAAAGGGACCCTACTGTATGGGAGAGCATAATTGCGAATGAAACATCAGATGAGGGGCTAATTTTCAAAATATATAAAGTACCCATACAACGCAACAAAAATAAGACAAAAAATGACATTTAGAAAATGGGGCAAGACCTTGCCCAGCCGGTGTGGCTCAGTGGTTGAGCATCGACCCATGCACCAAGAGGTCACCGGTTCGATCCCCCGTCAGGGCACATGCCCTGGCTGTTGGCCAAATCCCCAGTGTGGGGCATGCAGGAGGCAGCCAATTGATGTTCTCTCTCATCAATGTTTCTATTTCTTTCATCCTCTTCCTCTCGCTCTCAAATCAATAAAGAAAAAATATTTTTTAAAAAATGGGGAGAGGACCTAAATAGACACCTCTCCAAACAGAACATACAAATGGCCAAGAGACATATGAAAAAATGCTCAACGTCACTACCATCAGAGCGATGCAAATGAAAACAACTATGAGGTATCACCTCACACCTGCCAGAATGGCTGCCATCAACAAATAATCCAACAACAAGTGTTGGTGAGGGTGAGGAGAAAACAGGCCTCTAATACACTGCTGGTGGGAATGCAAACTGGTGCAGCCACTATGGAAAACAATATGGTGTTACCTCAAAAAATTAAAAATTGAACTGCCATATGGTCCAGTGATCCCACTTCTAGGAATATATCTTAAGAAGCCTGAAACACCAGTCAGAAAGAATATGTGTACCCCACATTCATAGCAGCATTATTTTCAATTACTAAGATTTGGAAACAGCCCAAGTGTCCATTAATAGATGAGGAGATAAAAAAGCTGTGGTACATATACACAATGGCATACTATGCAGCCATAAAAAAGAAACATCTTTTAACCTTTGAGATAACATGGAAGGACCTGTAGATCATTATGCTAAGCAAAATAAGTCAGTCAGAGAAAAACAAGTATCACATGATCTCACTTACTTGTGGAATATAATGAACAAAACAAGCTGAGGAACTAAATAGACCCAAAGACATGGAAGTGGGGTCCAGACTGACAAACCTCAAAAGAGGTGGATGTTAGGAGAGGGAAGTAATAAACCGCAGAACTTTACGCATGTATGTGTAAACAAGGACATAGACAATAATGCTGAGGGGGAAGGTGGGATTGGGAGGAGGGAGTCAATGGGGGGAAAAAAGGAGAAATATTTGTAACAAAACTAAATGAAAAAAATAAAAAAACTGCTTTACTGAAGCATGCTTGACATATAACAAACTGTGTATATTTCAAATGTACAATTTGATAATTTTTGACATGGGCATACAAATGTGAATCCAGTATCACAATCAAAATATTGAGCATATGCACCACATGCCAAGTCTCCTCGTGGCCCTATTCCTGTGCTTCTTTTTCATCCCCTCTGCACCCCTTCTTACCACATCCCAACCCCACACAGCACCAGGCTATCACTGGTCTTTCCTTCTCTTACTATAGCTTAGTTTGCATTTTCTGGAGTTTTATGTAAACAGAACCATAGAGTACATACTCTCTATTGTCTGGTTTCTTTCATCATATTTATTTGGAGATTCATCCATGTTGTTGCATTTATCAGTAGTTCATTTCTTTTCATTGCTGCATAGTATTCCATTGTGTAGCTCTATCACCATTTATTCATTGACCTGTTCTTGGGATTTTTCTCCCCAATTAATATTTTCCAAACTATTGTGAACATTCATTTATAAGTGTTTGTATGAACATACATTTTTATTTCTTTGTGGTTAATACCTAGGAGTGAAATAGCTAGTTTTTATGACAAGTGCATCCTTAATTTTTAAGAAACAATCAAACTGTTTCCTGAGTGATTGTACCATTTATCTTCCCAATAGCAGTGTATGAGGGTTCCAGTGACTCCAAACCCTTGCCAATACTTGGTGTGGTAAGCCATTTTATTTTATCCTTCCTGGCAGATATGTATATACCTTATTGCATATCCCTTATTACTAGTGAGCATTTTTACTTGGAGATTCATCCATGCCGTTGCATTTATCAGTAGTTCATTTCTTTTCATTGCTGCATAGTATTCCATTGTGTAGGTATATCACCATTTATTCATTGACCTGTTCTTGAAATTATTACACTGAGCATTTTTTTCATGGGCTCATTTATTGTACATAGGTTTTGTTTGGTGAAGAGTTTTTTCAAATCTTTGGCCCAGTAAAAAAAATTAGGTGTTTACCCTATTATTTGTGAGTTTTTTTTTTAATCTTTATTGTTGTATGTATTACAGATGTTCTTCATTTTTCCCCCGTTGACTCCCTCCTCCCCACTCCTGCCCCCCTCCCGCCTTTTCCCATACAATTGTCTGTGTCCATTGGTTATGCATATAAGTTCTTTGGTTTATTTCTTCCCACCCTAAACCCCTTTCCCTTTGAGGTTTGTCAGTCTAGCAATTATTTTGTACTTCTTGATCCCTTCACCTTTTTCACCCATTCCCCCTACCCCCCCTCCCACCTGGCAACCAACAAAATGTTCTTTGTATCTATGAGAATGTTTCTGTTCTACTTGTTCATTTTGTTTGTAAATTCCATTGTCAATATATATGTCTTCATTGCCATTTTGTTTGTTCATATATTTTATCTTTTTCTTCAAAAAGACCCTTCATCATTTCATATACTAACGGTTTGGTGGTGATAAACTCCTTTAACTTTTTCTTGTCTGGGAAGCTCTTTATATGGCCTTCGATTCTAAGTGACAGCTTTGCAGGATAGAGTAATCTTGGTTGTAGGTTCTTGCTTTTCATCACTCTGAATATTTCTTGCCACCCCCTTCTGGCCTGCAATGTTTCTTTTGAGAAATCAGCTGACAGCCTTATGGGAACTCCCTTGTAGGTAACTAACTGCTTTTCTCTTGCTGCTTTTTAAGATTCTCTCTTTGTCTTGAACGTTTTGCATTTTGATGATGATGTGTGTTGGTGTGGGCCTCTTGGGGTTCATCTTTGTTTGGGACTCTCTGTGCTTCCTGGAGTCATATGTCTGTTTCCTTCACCAAGTTAGGCAAGTTTTCTGCCATTATTGTTTCAAACAGGTTTTCAATTTTTTGTTCTCTCTCTTCTCCTTCTGGTACTCCCAAGATGCGAATATTGGCATGCTTGAAATTGTCCCAGAGGCTCCTTACGCTATCCTCATTTTTTTTTCTTTTTGCTGTTCTGATTTTTTTTTTTTTTTTGCTTCCTTAACTTCCAAAACAATGGTTTGCTTCTTGGATTTACGTACTCTACTATTGAAGCTGTGTAGATTATTCTTTATTTCAGTTAATGCCTCCTTCATTTCTGACTGTGCATGCATCATTTCTGACTGATCTTTTTTTATGCTCTTGAGGCCCTCATTAAGTTCACTGAGGTTCCCACTAAGTTTACTGAGTATTCTTATAAGCAGTATTTTGAACTCAGCATCTGTTTGGTTACTTATCTCCATTTCACTTATTCCTTTTCTTGGAGTTTTGTTCTGTTCTTTCATTTGGGACGTGTTTCTTTGTCTCCTCATTTTGGCTACCTCCCTGTGTTTTTTTTCTATGTATTACTTAATGAGAGATATGGGGCTATCTGAGACAGATGCTGCTTGTTTGAAAGAATTTAGGAATACCTGAAGCAAGATTCAAACAGGCCAATGCTTTGGTTAAACAACTGGCAACAGTTTCGGAGGGCCTGAAAGTTGGCTGTGGCGGGGCCTCAGGGAGTCACCAGGGTGGGGCAACCAGTGTGAGCCAGGTTGCTGGAGTCCCAGATATGGCAACTGTCTGCGGCCCTAGGGAAGGGCTCACCAAAGGAACAGAGGCCTCTGACAGCACGTTTGTCCTGGAGAAGCCCCCTGTCCAGCCCTCGCTCCAATGCCAAACAGCTCAGTTCTTCCCTGTATGTGTCTGGTGCCCCTCGAGCCGCCTCCCTCCAAGCTTAAAGGGAGTGAGTCTGATAAGTCTGTGCGCGGGCCATTTAAGGAGCTTCCTGGGGCTCCAGCTGCGTCAGCTTCCCTGAGCCTCGGTTTCCGCTGGCTTTTCCAGCCAGAAGTTATGGGGACTTCTCTTTCTGGCACTGGAACCCTGAGTGGGGCATCTGGTGTGGAACGGGGACCCCTTTGTCGTCTGGGAGGACTTTCCCAGCCCAGGTATCATCCTGTTTTTTATCCACCACATGTGGGTGTGGGACCAGCCTGTCGTGCCTCTGCCCCTCCTACCAGTCTAGATGTGGCTGCTTTTTAAATTTCGTAGCTGTAGGACATCCATTCAGCTTGATTTCAGGCGGTTTTGAATGATCGTTGTTCTGTAGTTTACTTGTAACTTTGATGTGGTTGTGGGAGGACGCACAATACCGCGTTTACCTACGCCATCTTGACTGGAAGTCCCTAATTATGAGTTTTTAAATATATTCCAGATACAAGTCATTTGTTAAATACATGGTTTGCAAAAATTTTCTTCCAGTTTCTGTCTTCTCTCTCTATTTTCCTAACAGTGACATTTAAAAAAGAAATATTTTTAATATTATGAAGTCAACTGTATTGATTTTTTTAAAAATAAATTTTCTGAGGTATACTGACATTCAAAGAGCTGTGTATATTTAATGTATACAAGTTGATGAGAGTTTGGAGAAAAAATACACTTCTGAAACCATCACCACAATCAATGCTATAAACATATTTATCACCTACAGAAGTTTTCTCCCACTCTCTTTATGTTTAAAGTTTTATTTATTTATTTTTGTGATAGAAACATTTAACATAAATCCACTCTCTTAGCAACCTATACAATATTGTTAACTATTGGTACAGTAGATCTCTAAGGTTTATTCATCTTGAGGAGCTGAAACTTTGTACCCTTTGACAAATACCTCCCCATTACCTCCACCCCCAGCCCTCAGTAATTACCTTTTTATCCTCTGCCTCTATGAGTTTGGCTATTTCAGATTTCTCATAAAAAGAATCATGTAGTGTTTGTTCTTCTGTGTCTGGCTTACTTAGCATATTTTCCTCCAGATTCATTCATGTTGTCACAGATGGTAAGATGACCATCTTTTTAAAGGTAATTTTGTATCTTTCAGGGTACAAATCTTGCACATTTTTGTCAGATTTATCCCTAAAAATCCTAATTGTTGATGCTATTATAGACTGTACATAGATATATCTATTATATATATTATAGATATATATTACAATTTTGATTCTGATGGTTTATTGTTAATGTATGGGCACTGTGTAATTTTGTATTCTGAGTCTGTATCTTACACATTTGTCTAACTGATTAGTTATAATAGCTTTTTGAAATTGTAGAGTTTTATAGAATTTGCTATATAGTTTCTTTTTCTTTTCAAATATGGTTGCCTTTTCTTTCTTCCTGTTTTCTTTTGTGCCTCATGGGCTGCACAGATCTTTCTTGTGCTCTTTTCTCTCTTTCTTCTACTTGATTATGGACTTCTGGCCTGGACTGTGAAACAAGGAATTTCTGTTTTGTAAGCCACCTCGTTTGTGGAGCTTTGTTCCAGCAACCCTAGCCATCCACCAACCCTAGCTCTGAGTCTTTGCCATCTAAGATAGGACCCACCTGCTTCCAGCCAGGCTGTCCATCCATATCTCAGTGTCCATGATGGTCTTCACTCTAAGTGACACATCTGTTTTGTCCCATTAATCTGTGCCTTAACGGAAGCTGCTCAGCAAAATGTTCCCCTCAGAAGATGAAATAATGTCATTGTTAGAAATAAAGAATTACTTTGATAGGTTATGAGTAGATTGGACACAACTGAGGAAAAATCTCTCAGCTGGAGGATACAGCAATAGAATCCTTAGAAAATGAAAAGCAGAGGGAACAAAGGTTGAAAGGGGGACCAGAATATTTAATAACTGTGTGACAACTACAAAGATAGGACCCACCTGCTTCCAGCCATTAATCCTTTGCCTTGACTGGAAGCTGCTCAGAAAAATGTTCCTCTCAGAAGGTAAAATAATGTCATTTTCACATAAACTCAGATGGAGAAAATCCATTGCTGGAAGAAGCCTCATAAGACATACTGAAGGAAGTTCTTCAGGATGGAAGGAAATGGTATCAGATGATAATCTGAATGCACATAAAGAAATACAGCACAGGTAAAGGTAATTATACAGGTGAATATAATAGAAAGTATAAATACATTTTTCTTTTATTCTCTTCATTGAGGTAGGTTTACCAAGTTGGAATAGGAAGGCTTACATCTGACAATATAGAAAAAAAAAATCCCTGATAACAGCTGAATAAACAAGTTTAAAAGATACAGCATATTTGGGGAATGTAAGTATAAAATATATAATATGCAAAGTAGTATTCACATTATTAAAATATTTTTATAAATAAACAAGACAAAGACAATCTATTAAAGTGACAACACAAGGCACAAATTGTTCAAATGCCCACATATTCAGGAAAATACAAATGAAATATTGACAACAACTTTCGAGTTGTTAAAATATAAAAAAGATTGATAATGGTGTTAACCAAGATGCAGCAAAATAGGTTTTCCATACCCTGATGTTGGCAGTGTAATAAATAGAGTCATTTGGGGAAGCAATGTTTCAATATCTATAAAAATATAAAATAGGCAAATCTTTTGACCCAGCAATTTTACTTCTGAGAATAAGAAATATGTATTCTGTATGATTCAGGTTATGATAACTAAATATGTAAAAAATTTAAATATTGCTAATAGGTGAAAGAGTTAATTAAATTATACAAGCATACTATAAAGTTCACATATGTGTTTATGTATGAGCATATATCAAAATATGTTTTAAGTAAAAACAAGTTCCAAATAAATATACAAATATGATACAATATGTAAATGAAAATTTAGTAGATATTTATATGAGAATCCTTATAAAAGAACACATCTATAATTCTCAGGACACTCCCAACTGTCAAATGAGTCATTACAGGTTGAAAAGGAAATGGAATGGAGACGGGCTTAGGTTTTGTTGTACAAAACCTTTGGGGAAAGTAAGTATATTATTTACTTTCTTACTTTCTTATATTATAAACGTATGTAATATGTTGAGTTTTACAATGAGAAGAGATATCTGTTGTATTTTTTGTGTAATATTAGAAATGTTACAACATAGATTTAAAAATTAAGTTAATATCCACATATTTGCCTTTTAAAAATATTCCTCCACCAAATCATCTACATCTAAGTGTGTCTGCTACAGATAAACAATGAAAAAATTCCCAATTTTTCTCAAGGACAAATAATTCAGTTTCTGAAATTCATTTCAATTTTTGAGAAGTTGGAAGTACTAGTGCAATACCCAGACCATGGGCACTTCCTTGGGTCCAGTGGAAGAAAGTCTTTAGGACAAACTAAAAGATTGATCTCACCTATTTTTTTTTTGCTTCATCCGAGGACATTTTTGCATTTATATTCAGATAGAGTGAGAGGGGAAGAGGGAGGAAGAGAGAAAGAAAAACATTAACGTGAGAGAGACTCATCGTCTGGCTGCTACCCACATGACGCCAACAAGGGCCAGGGATTAACTGCAACTGAAGTACATGCCCTTAGTGGGAACCGAATCTAGGTCTCTCTAGTCTGCAGGCAGACACTCTCACTGCTGAGCCAAACTGGCCGGGGCTCTTGCCTGTTTTAGTGAGCTCTGCTTAGAAAGCAACATTTGATAACAAAAAATCATGGCAAATTCTCCTGTCTAGGTGGTGTGGCTCAGCATGGACCCATGGTCTCATGGATTGAGCATGATCCCATGGACTGAGAGTTTCAATTCCCAGTCAGGGCACATGCCCAGGTTGCAGGCTGGATCCCTTGTAGGGGTATGCAGGAGGCAGCCAATCAATGTTTCTCTCTCATTTTGGTGTTTCTATCTTTCTCTAAAAAAAAAAAAAAAAAAATCAATAAAAACATATTTTAAAAAATTTCTAATTTCCTTCCCCTTCAATGCAGGTTCACAACTATGATTCTTAGCTTCCTTGCAAGCTTCTTTGTCCTTTCAATAATATAAGTGCTTCTTCCTCATCTTCTTGGGTCCTTTTCATTCTTTCTTGTGCAGTGAGTTCTTGAGATGCTGCTGCTGCTTCCCTTCTTGCCACCCGTGCAAGATATTGCACAGGTGCAGCCCCATCTGTCCCACTGTGTCTCTCAAGATGCAGTAGTACACAGCAGAGTCTCTCACGGTAACCTGGGGCAGGATCAAGGTACTGGACTTTCTGTCTGTTGTGATGATCAGAGAGGCCATTTCTTTGGTCACGTTGTCTTTTAGACCATGAATCACATGCTCTGGACCCTGGTGGGGAAGCTGTCGATACCAATGTATATACTCACTCACAATAATTGTGGAGTGGTTACAGGGCAGGTGCACAGCTTCTTCTTCAGTACTCTCCATTGCATCTGGCTGAGTGGATTTAGCATCACCCATAATACCTAAGGGGTTGAGAAACAGTAGATTAGCTCTGGAATGACAAATTTGGGTGCATCTAAGGTCAGGTTCATAAGCACTCCTGAACTCCCCTCTCTGGCCATGTCCTCTACATGCGCATTTTAATGTTTGTTGCACACAGACAGGAGAAATATTACTGGTATCGGTTGTTGAGCTATCCAGAGCCACATGCCAAAGATCAATTGTTGTATTCCATGACTCTTGGGGTCAATGAACCCAAAGCTCCTTACAGCTTCCGAGTTGTGAGACTCAGGCGATCTTCTATAGTAGTGGATATGAAAACCTTCTCACAGTGATGCCCAGATTCTCTAGAGAAACACACAGACACATGGAAACAAACAGATGCATTTCCACCTAGCATTTGGTAAAGTACAGTGGGAGAAGTAGAAGCAGCAGATTCCTGACCTTTGTCTTTAGCCGTGAAAGCTATCCTTTCTCAGACCCAGATCACTTACCCAAAGTTAGGAGAATAGCAATTCTTGTCACCGATCTCATAGTTCAAGTGAAAACTGGGGTTTCAGGTCTCAGAGCTCAGAACCTGTGTGCTGCTAGTTTTGGGGAGGTCCCAACAACCACACAGCAGCCACTAGCACAGCCTCAACCAGGAAGCTTTCATTTGGGCGTTTCCCAGGCAAGCGTCAGTGAAAGACAGAGCAGTCTCTTGGTGGGGTTTACTTTTATCCCCAGGATTAAACATAATTTAGAAAGAGGATAAGAATGTTTTCCCAATGTCTAGTCCTAATTCAGAGAGTTTATACTGAGATCATTTCCAAAGTTCAAACTCAAAAGAGTCTATGCTCGAGTGAAATGAGTAAGTAGCATCATGTACATGGAGATTAATAATCCTTCATTTTTGGTACATGGCAAAACCCACCATTGAGTTGGTATAAAATATCCTTTAATCTTAGTTACTTATGTTGAGCCTTGGGCTGTAAAGGGAGAAGAGAATTCTTATCCATATTCCCAGCCAGAGCAAGTAAATCTCAGGAACAATAATACATAATTTAACTTCCAAAGTGAGAAACTTCTTTCTGGTCAAAACAAACAAAAATACCATAAGCTCAGTTAAAAATCAAGTGACACTGTAGAAGAAGATATTTGCAGCGTATGTGACACAAGTAACCTCACAGTTGTATAAGACTGCTGTGCTCAGTCTGACAGGGTAAGATACAGAGCCCAGTCTAACAGCCAGGTTGTCTGGTGCTCAGGTCTCCCACATTGGCTCCTGGGGTGATGTCTTAATCATCTTCCTGATGGACATTGTTGGATGCCTCTGGTCTTGATACAGGAACCAATGACTTGAATGGTATTTACTTCTACTCCACTTAAACCCTCTTTAACAGACATATTCTTACTCATGCCCATGCCTAGGGGTGGCCGGCATTGAGGACACTAAGGAGAAAAGCAGAGAAGGAAGAGATGGGAAGAGAAGATTTAGAAAGAGAAATGAAATGAAGACTTTTGACAAGGGAGGTGGCAATAAATATAAAGGAATTCCTCTGGTTATTCTCAAAGGTGGTTATTATTAACAAAATGGGATAGAATAGAATTAAAATTATTCATCCCTCTCTGCTACAATAACTAAACTTTTTTATTTCACTATTGGGACAAATAGTTGGCCATTTAAAATCAAACTATTAATCACTTCTCTCTTCTCTTCACACTAAGGGTGGGCTCTTTGGTCTGCATTTGGGAAGGGCTCATTCATGTCCTGAGGCTTGCAGACACTCAGTGTGAGATCCTGAGGTACAAGGAAACAAAGGAGAGGAAATATGTTCTTTCACAACTCCCTGCTAACCTCTAACTCACCCTGGAAGGAGCTTCATTCAGTTTGCTGCTGTAACAGCCCCCTCTTGTGACTGTACATATGAACTCCTTTGCTTAGAACTGGCAACCAAGTCAGTCAGCAATCCTTCAAGGTTTGAGTTTTCTGTCTAAGAATAGGCGTCTCATATTCGCTACCTCCCTCTAGTGGCAAGGCTCAGTGAAGAGCTTCCTACCACAGTAAAGATGGAGTTATGTTCAGTCACTTGGGGATTTTAGACTTATTTCTGTGACTGTTTCCTCACAGAAATTGTTCTAACGTTTTCCCCCTCAATCAAATTCCTCTCTTTTCCACGTTTGATGACTGTCCCGGAGGCAACATTACGTATTAGCATAGGATTAGGCAGAGTATAAGCATTTAATAATACTTTTTGGGTGAGTGTATTAATTAATATTTATTGGAAGAAGTTATATGGAATGAGTCTCAAAATTATTCTAAATGAAAGCTTCTTATTTTCTGGAAAACAACTAGAACAAAAGTCTCCAGCAGTTAAGATAAATGTAAGATTAGACCTGTGAGTAAATGTCAAATAGACAGCACACCAACTCTTACTCACCACCCTTCAAAAAAAGAAAAATTCACAAATCTGCCAGGCTGGTGTGGCTCAGTGGTTGAACACTCACCCATGCACCAAGAGGTTGCTGGTTTGATTCCCTGTCAGTGCACTGTTTTCTCTCATTGATGTTTCTATCTCTCTCTCCCTCTCCCTTCCTTGCTCTCTAAAAATCAATAAAGAAATTATTTTGTTTATTTTTTTTTTCAAAAAAAGAAAAATTCTCAAATCTAGGACAAGGAAAGCTTGGAATGAAAATATGGTAGCCTATGGCATGGTGGTCATGCAGTCATGCCAGTTTAAAGTAATAACAGTAATTCAAGGTTGGTGTAAATATATACATGAAAGAAATATTAAAATTGCTAAAAGAAATATGAAAGATAAGATTCATTATGCCGTCTAGTTATATAATGCAAAAGTCAGACCAACATTACAAATTTTTATGTAGTATTTATTAGTGTATGATTCAGATGGTATGAAAATCAATACTGAGTCCAAATAACAATAAACATTGAGGAAAATTTTGGTTTTGTTTGTTTGTTTTTATATAATAACCTCATTGGGATGTAATTCACATACCATATAATACACCCATTTAACATACATACAATTCAATAGTTTTTAGTATATTCAAAGAGTTGTATAATCATCACCACAACCAATTTTAAAACACTTCTTGATCCCAGAAAGGAACCTGAACCAATGATCTGTCACTCACCATTACCTCTAGGAACCCCCTCTAGGTAACCACTGATCTATTTACTTTGTCTCTGTCTTGGTCCATTTGCACTGCTATAATAAATTTCCACAGTTTGGGTAGCTTATAAACAACAGAAATTTATTTCTCATAGTTCTGGAGACAGGGGAGTTCAAGATCAAAGCACCAGCAGATTTGGTGTCTAGTGAAGGTCAACTTTCTGGTTCATAGATGGTGCCTTCCTGTTGTGTGATCACATGGTGGAAGGGAAAAGGGATTTCTTTGGATCCTCTTTACAAGAGCACCAATCCTAAAAGCTTCACTTTTTAATATCATTACCTTTCAGGTTTAAGACACAACTGATATGTTTTGGGAGGGACACAAACAGTCTCAAACAGTCTATAGCAATCTCTATAGATTTTCTCATTCTGCATATTTTTTATAAATGGAATTATACAATGTGTGGGCTCTTGGGACTGGCTTTTTTTATTTATTTATTTTTCACATCTAGCATAATGTTTTCTGGGCTCATCCACGTTGTAGCATGTATGAGTACTGCATTACTTTTTATTGCCCAATAATATTTCATTGTATGATATACTATATTTCATTTCTCAATTGATGCACATATGGGTTGTTTCTATTTTTGGTTTTGAACATTTATGAACACATTTTTGTGAGCACATATGTTTTCATTTCCCTTGGGATTAGGTAGACGAAGAATTGCTATGTCATATAATAACTCTATGTTTCATGATTTGAAGAACTTTCAGATCATTTTCCATTGTGGCTGCACCATTTACACACTCATAAAAATTTAAGAAGTTGTTTAATTTCTTTTCTTTTTTCTTCCTCACCTGAAGATATTTTTCCATTTATCATTAGAGTGGGAGAGAGGGATAGAGAGAGAGACAGAGAGAAACATTGACGTGATAGAGCCACATCAACTGGCTGCCTCTCCCACGACCCAACCAGGGCCAGGAACAAATCGCAACCGAGGTACATGCCCTTGACTGGAATTGAACCCGCGACTCTTTGGTCCGAGGGCCGATGCTCTAACCACTGAGCCAAACTGGCCAGGGCAGTTTCATTTCTTTACATTCTCACTAATTCTTTTTATTTTCTATATTTTTGATTAAGCCATGTTAGTGTCTACATTTGTTAAGTGGTATTTTTCTATGGTTTTCATGTACAAATGGTGTTTGTAGCTTATACCCTTTACCAGAATAAGGAAGTTTTTCTGCTATTTCTGATTTGTTAGGAATTTATTTCTTTATTATGGGTGAATATTTACTATACATTAAAATTTTGGATAACTCTTGAGATGATTACATACATTTTTATTTGTGTGATTTATCTGACTGATTTTAAATTTTAAGTGATCATTAAATAAAAGCCAGCTTGGTGGTAATATTTTATTATTTTACTAATATTTTGCCATAAAATTTTTTTTGCTAATATTTTGTTTCGAAGTTTTGGATTTTATATTTACTGAGTTAAATTATCCTATATTTAAAAATTTCTCTATTCAGATATTAGTATCAAAATTATTTTGACCTTTTAAAATGTTTTTTCTTTTCTCTCTACTTATTGTTTGGTGCATCAGTCAAGTTATATGTGACAGGTGATCCTGTCATAATGGCCAACTTTCAAATCTTAGTAGTTGAAAGAAACAGTTGTGTTACTTCTTGCACATACATAGTAGTTCATTTGGAATCAAAGTGATCCTCCAGGTCAGCTATATTATATGTAATGCCCAACAATTGAACCTTCATATCAATACACAATTCAACAATCACTACAGTCTGAAAAAGCAGAGATTAAAAGTTAAGCTAGTTAAGTGCCTCTATCATGAAGTGACACATGCCATTTCTACTCACATTTCTTTAGCCCATGCAAGTCCTACGGCCATGTCAATCCTCAGAAGGCTTGTAGTCCTCCTGGGTTGCTGGAAGGAGAGGGAACTGTATATTAATGAACCGTCACTGTGTACTCCAGAGTCAGCCTTCTGACTCATAACTGAGAATTCATTTCCTCTCTTCTTCCCATGCAGGTGGCAGGTACTCCTTAGGATCCCCTTTTAGTGACTCCTTCTGATCAAAGGCAGGGTCTCTGATTGATATCCTCTAGTCTTCCTGGGGTCTTGCTGTGACTCCTTTGTCTGAAGAATTATGAAGAGACAAATAAGCAGAAAACAAATGAAGAAAAGCAAGCAAACTGTTTCCTCCACACACTCAATAGACTGTTATAGAACAGTTACAGGGTTATGTTGCATACAGTTCCCCTCAAGTGAGAATGAAGAGAGGCACACAGTGTTGGTCTGAAGCAGGTCTGTGATCCCAGGAGGCCTTCCTTACCCTGTTTTGATGTGACTGCCTTCTGCTGGGAGCTCTCCTGCTCACTGATTTTCACATTCTCTGGCTCAGCTCACTAGCATTGTCTTCTTCCATCATCTTCTCCGGCCATATGTTAAGGACTCTGCCTTTCCTGGAGGATAGTTTTCTCAGCCCATTCTCTTCCTGGGCTTGTTAAAGACAAAGAATTATTTTGAATCTCTAATGATCATAGTTTGTTTAGTCAAAGCTGCTTTTGGCTGTACAGAACTCTCAAAAAGTGAATAGACTTCTTATCTATTTGATTCCAGTAAGAGTCATATATTTATGTATTAAAAGTGTATTGCCAGCCAATCTGGCCATGATGATAATGCTCATAACAGAAGATTGACCAAGAAGACCTAGACCCTGTTGCTGAGGTCTGTGTTGGTTGGACTGATGTTCATCTAACTCATTCAGCAACACCACTGTACCTGACCTTTCTCCTTCACAACAAACAGGTCTAGGGCAGGATTGAGAACCTCCTTCTCTTACTGAAACTGGAGGCTTTATTTACTAGTCAAGATGTGCTGGGAACTGATGGCATTTAAAGTTGTCAAACTTTTCAGCTCTTGCAGACACTGGCCACAACTCAGTGTGGTTTTTAAATGAGCAGTGTCATAATTTTATTTTATTATTATTATTTTTAATTTTATTCATTTATTTATTTATTTTTATTTTTGGGACAGATCTTTCTCCTATTTTACTCCCTTGACACCCTCCTCCCTATCCCCCTGCCCCGTTCCCAGCTTTGTTGTCCATGTCCATTGGTTAGGCATACATGCATATAAGTTCTGTGGTTTATCTCTTCCCTCCCCCCATCACCCTCTCTTCTGAGGAATGTCAGTCTGTACCCTACTTCCGTGTTTCTGGGTTTACACTATTCCTCAGATTGTTAAATTCATTATATTCCATACATAAGTGAGATCATGTGGTATTTGTCTTTTTCTGTTTGGCTTGTTTCACTTAGGATAATTCTTTCTAGGCCCCTCCATGCCGTCTCAAAGGATAAGAGGTCTTTCTTTCTTACAGCTGCATAGTACTCCACTGTGTATATGTACCACGGCTTTTTTATCCATTCGTCCACTGATGAACACTTGGGCTGTTTCCAGATCTTAGCTATTGTAAATAGTGCTGCTATGAACATGGGGGTACATATATTCTTTCTGATTGGTGTTTCAGGCTTCTTAGGCTATATTCCTAGAAGTGGGATCACTGGTTCAAATGGAAGTTCAATTTTTAAATTGTTTGAGGTAACACCATATTGTTTTCCATAGTGGCTGCACCAGTCTGCATTCCCACCAGCAGTGCACTAGAGTTCCCTTTTCTCCACACCCTTACCAACACTTGTATGATGATTTGTTGATGGCAGCCATTCTGACAGGTGTGTGGTGTTGTTTTAATTTGCATCTCTCTGATGAATAGTGATGTCGAGCATTTCTTCATATGCCTCTTGGCCATTTGTATGTCCTGTTTGGATAGGTGTCAATTCAGCTCCTCTGCCCATTTTTTAATTGGGTTCCTTGTCTTCCTTTTGTTGAGTTGTATGAGCACTCTATATATTTTGGAAACTAACCCCTTATCTGATGTATCATTGACAATGATGCTCTCCCATACAGTGGGTAGTCTTTCCGTTTTGATGATTGTATCTTTCGCTGTGCAGAAACATTTTAGTTTGATGTAGTCCCATGTGTTCATTTTCTCCTTGGTTTCTGTTGCCTTAGGTGATGTATCAGTGAAAATTCTGCTGCGTATGATGTCCGAAATTTTGTTGCCTACATTTTCTTCTAGAATTTTTATGGATTCCCGGGTCACATTTCAGACTTTTATCCATTTTGAGTTTATTTTTGTGTATGGTGTAAGTTGATGGTCTAGTTTCATTTTTTTGCATGTAGCTATCCAATTTTCCCAACACCATTTATTAAAGAGGCTGTCTTTATGTACTGTATGCTGTTGCCACCTTTGTCAAATATTAATTGAGCATATTGCCTTGGGTCCATTTCTGGGTTCTCTGTTCTGTTCCACTGGTCTATATGCCTGTCCTTCTGCCAGTACCTGACTGTTTTAATTACAGTGGCTTTGTAGTGTATCCTGATATCTGGTATTGTGATCCCACCTACTTTGTCCTACTTTTTCAAGATTGCTGTTGCTATTCAGGGTCTTTTTTGGTTCCATATAAACTTTTGAAGTATTTGTTCTAGTTCTGTGAAGTATGTCATTGGTATTTTGATGGGGATTGCATTGAATCTATAGATTGCTTTGGGTAGTGTGAACATTTTAATGATGTTAAATCTTCCAATCCATGAACAAGGTATGTGCTTCCACTTTTTAATATCTTTCTCTATTTCTTTTTTTAAATGTTCTGTAGTTTTCTTAAAATAGGTCCTATACTTCTTTGGTTAAGTTTATTCCTAGGTATCTTAATTTTTTTGCCATGATGGTAAATAAGGTTGTTTTTTCAGTTTCTCTTTCTGTGAGTTCATCATTGGTGTATATGAATGGCATCGATTTCTTGACGTTAATTTTGTATCTTGCTACTTTGACAAATCCATTAAGTCTAGGAGATTTTTGATGGAGTCTTTAGGGTTTTCTATGTATAATATCATGTCATCTGCGAATAATACCAGTTTCACTTCCGCCTTTCCAATTTGGATTCCTTTTATTTTTTCTTCCTGTCTGATTTCTGTGGCTAAGACTTCCAATACAATGTTAAATAAGAGTGGCGAAAGCGCACATCCCTGTCTTGTTCCTGTTTTTAAGGGAAATGTTTTTAGTTTCTGCCCATTGAGTATGATGTTGGCTGTAGGCCATTCATATTTGCCTTTTATTATGTCTAGATATGATCACTCTATTTCCACATTGATGAGCATTTTTTATCAGAAATGGATGCTGGATTTTGTCGAATGCCTTTTCAACGTCTATTGATATGATCATGTGGGTTTTTTTCTTTATTTGAGAGAGAAGGAACCATCACCCCTTCGAGACACAACCCAGACATGTGCCCTGACCAGGAATTGAACCAGCAACCTTTCAGTGCACGGGACAAGGCCCAACAAACTAAGCCACACCAGCCAGGGTTCCACCCTTTGTTCTTTGCTAATAGGTCTAGCAAGAAAAATTGAAAGTAGAACTCTACCTACAAATGTGTCTATTCTAGGTGGAAAGAGAAAACCCAAAATAAAATGGACTCTTCATCCATCCATGCTGTCAGGCACAGACCATGGTGGGTGGTGCACAGACCAGTTGCGGGTGTGGTCCTAGTGAAAGGGCTTTCTTTCTACCACAGAGCATAATGAGGTGG
>NW_023425344.1:154434369-154545235 GCF_014108415.1 Molossus molossus | reverse complement strand
TCCTATTGGTTAAAATAGGATTCCCAGAACCCCTTTATAAAGGTTTGGTGCAGATGGAGGAAGCACAGTGCAGACAGGCAGTTCAGTGGTGCTGAGGCAGGCAGTGTAGAGCGGAGGTTTCTCTATGAAGTTCAGTTTGCATGAGAAGCCCCTGTGCAGAAATGGCTGCCAGGTTCTGCCGTGTGTGTGTGTGTGTGTGTGTGTGTGTGTGTGTGTGCGCGCGCGCGCGCGCGCCCAGTTAGTCACCAGGAGTCCTTCTTATTCCTTAGGGTTCACAAGTTACTACAGTGCCAATATTTTATGTACCAATATAAAATAGTATAAAACACAAAAATAGAAATATGGAAAGATTAATAAAATATAAACAGAAGTTCTAAGTTTTTTTTTCTTGCAAACTAATGGACTGTTTTCCACAGCCTTCACTGGAGTGTGTGTACCCCCTTTGAGTTGGGTAAGTCAGTCTAGAGTGAGAAGGACGCAATCAGGCAAAGAGGCATTGAATATGTAATCTGGTTTGAGAAATATTTGGCAAAGGAGCTGGAGAATATAAACCTCTAAAGGAAGATTGGGACTAGTTGATAAATATCCTTGAAATCCAGGCCCAGGAAACTCTGTATTCTGAAGGAAGACACAGAAGTGTGTGAACATGGCGCTACCCTATTGAAAGAAATGTTTCAGGATGATCAATTTTTTAGATATTTACATGATGGATGATAATAGGGCATTTCTGGAGAGAAAGAGATCAACAAATAGGTGACTAAAATAGATCAGACATAGTTAATAATGGTAAGATAATGATGGTGGTGACAGAAGAAATGAATGAGTGGGATACCAGGAAGCAGAAAGTAGCAGGCTTGACTGTCTGTAGCTAAGTGAATGTAGCAAAGAAAGGAACGTGCCGATGGAAGATTCAAAAAGAAAATGTCCAAGAATGTGAGCCTGGGAGTTATCTTAGGCAAGTTAATAAAAAAAAAAAAAAAATGAGGAAGTGGAAAAGGCATGTAGCTCTAGGAAATTATACTCCCTAAAGCATGATCTTCTTTTCTGATGCCTTAGGCAGTCCACAGTAAAGCAGACTGCACAGTGCACAGAAATATTTTATGTGAGAGCATCCAGAAGGAAAAGAACACACATCTAAATTTTCTAACCTCTCACCAACTTTCATTATACATAAGTTTGGGGCAGAAGAGTGTCTACTTTTAGCTCTTTGTGATTCTCTATCAACTGTGGTAACTACATAACTGCATTATATGCTATTTTGTTGTAGGCACTTCATGTGCATTTAACCCTCACAGAACTTTATAAAATACTATCATTATCTTCATTTTACAAATAAGGAAACAGAGGCACAGAGATGTGAAGCCTATTCATATTTACTTGCTTATGCATATTCACTCACTAATAGTGAAGCCTATGCTCCAGACTTCCTCAGTGGCAGTCACTCCTGGGAATCCAACGCAGTGATCCAAGGGAGGGTCCATTGACATTTAGCTTCTTGCTCAGTCCTGGACTATGCTCTAGAAGGGTTAGTAGACAAGAATTCCATAGGGTTCTTGATTCAAGTAATTTACTCTAGTTGGAAGTGTGGGGGTCATTATATGTAATCGAGCAGTAAAGTCATGCTCTTCGTGGTATTCACCCTAAGTTGGAACAAAATCATGGAGAATATATAATTTTATAGACCTAGAAAAATGTACAGAATTGCTATCAGTAACTTCTTGCATCTAATTTTCTTATATATGAAATAAGCAGGCTCTTATTTGTTTTGCTTGTGGAAAGCAGGGTTGATGTTTAAGTTAAAGATGAACTCCTGCAACACTTTAAAGGTATACTCGTTATTTGTCAATAAATTGTGTGGTGCCCTTGGGAGATGTTTTCTTTGGTTGATTTTTAAAAAAATACTTCATTAAGTTAAAAACACTTTTGTATCTTGTGTCCCCACCTGTGGTATTCACTTCTTGAAGATAGAGGTTGTATTTCATGAAAGTCATTAGTCTACTATGTAACATTGTGCTATGCCATTGGAACTTGATATACATTGCCTTCTTTTGATTTGAACTATGCTTTGATTTGATTTGAATAATGATCACTAATTGACAAATGATTCCAAGATGGATTCTGTTATCCCCTTTATTGTGAACAGTAAACTGAGCCAATACACATTCAGAAGTAGAGAATATGGAGAACCAGGTAGGAGAATGAAAACCTACTTTGTTTATTCCTTAGATTTTTCTAACTCTGCCTTTCTTTAGAAAGCCAGAGAGCTATTTTTACCATCTGCATTCTTTGAAGCCCTAAAAGTGTTAAAATAGTTGGGCCTATCTTTCCAGTGTCATTTACTGTGATAGCTCAGGGGATAGTCTTGGGCCATATTTATGAGAAAAATCCAGACTAAGTAAAAGCATGACTTTGGGATATACATCACGTGTACGTGTGTGTGTAAATGAAAACAAAATTTAGGTTTTTGCAATTATAATTAGTGGGCATTTAATTTTTCAGTTTTAACAAAGTGTGGGAGGGGTCCCATTTACCACTGTACTGTCCACAGCAGCCAGCTCAGTATCTTCTACATGAGAGCACTCAGGTACATGTTGTTTGGTCCCAAATGAGACAGAAGTGAGTTCCATGTCTTCTTCCACATCACACTCCACCAACACACATGCAGTCACGCACACACATCCTTCTTCACCTTCTCTTTTCTATTCCTGCCACTTTCTTTCTCCCAGAAGGGAAACCCCTGAGTCATTTTAACCCCCCTCCTTGAGCTCCCCACATGTGTTGTCATTATGTCCTGTTAGCTCTAATTCTGAATGCTCCCTCACATTGGTTCCTTCTTTCCATTCTCACTGCCGCACTCTTATTCAGACTCTCTTGCTCTTTTCCTTGGAGTTGGAAACCTACTTGGTCTTTTTGTCTCCTATCCATTCACCAGTCTAAACCATCCCACCCAGCTTTGGTTAGGGCAGCTGCCCTCTCAGAGGCCATCAGGCTTCTTGGCCCATGAATAAATTACTGTCGGTGCCTGGCTGCCTTGTCTCCCACAATGCCTTCTCCCTCTCATTGATGGGGCTCTCCACTCCTCTTTCCCATCTGGAGCTTTTCCTCTACAGGTTTCAGGATCTAATTTTTTTACCCACCCCACTTTCAAGTCTCTGATCACATGTAATTTTCTTCAAAACCTGCCTGAACAACCATCCCACCAGAATTTCTTCTTCTCTGAACTTTAGTCACATCTGTCTTACTTGAAGCACAAAGCACATTCCACCTCTTATTTGTGTGTAGTCTTAGATCAGTGATGAGTATATATGAGCTCTGTTTTCATTCTTTTTTTCCCCGAATTCTTTTGGAAGAATTGTAACCCAAATGAAAACACATGCAGCATGCTCATACTCTCCTTCTTTCTCTATGTTTTAGTAAAATACTAACTTTGGAGGTCAAGTTATACAGGGGAAGGTTCAGTATTGTATGGTCAGAATCGAGCTTTTGTTGTTACTGACATGAGCTGAAAGAAGGTGAAGAGATTAGGCAAAGATCATATATGGCCCATGGACACTGACAACAGTGTGGTAATGGCCAGAGGGGTTGGGGGGCTGGGTGGAGGTGGGAAAAGGAGTGGAAATGGGGGATATCTGTAATAATGTCAACAATAAATTTTTTTTAAATTTTTCTGCACAAATTTTATATTTACTACCTATCCAAAATTTGTGTGCAATAAATTATATATGAAATTTAAGGACAGATATGAAGCCATTAATTACATGGCAAACTCTCCTGTGTATTTTTTAAAGATATTATTTCTTAAATTTAATTTTTATCATATTGCTTTCTGATTCAAAAATATATTTTGCTTTGCTGTTGCCTATCAAGGTAAGCCTAAAATCCACTGCCCAGTTTCATGGCATTTCCTCATCTCCATTTATCTCCATCATGTCTCTCTTGCTCACAGGTTTCTGCATGCTTTTAGCAATACACCAAAACTCATCAATGATGCTAATTTTACTTATTAGTTGATTAATTATAAATTGTTGTTGATCATATTATTTTAAGCAGCTCAGATCAGAATGTATTAGAGGCACAGAGATTGTATTCATAATCTAACATTATATTTTTGCAATATGTTTATATCTGGGCTCGAGAAGAAGGCAAAGGGCTTGAGAAACATCTCTGTTCTGAAACTCTTAAGAAATTCCTGGATGAAATAGAGGAAGCACAGAAAGGAAAATTAGAAGTAAATGTTGAGAACATGCCCAGAAGGATTCAAAGCCAATGTAAAGAGAAATAATATTTGAGGGAATAGGAGGGGAAAAAGAAAGAAAAACTGTTGTTGGACTTCACCATAAGAAATAAGGGTGCTTTATGCTTCCATGTCTCTGGATCTGTTCTGTTCATTAATTTATTTTGTGCATTAGGTTGCAATATAAGTGAGATCACGGAAGCATGGAACAGAGGGAAGAATCTCAGGGGGAAGTGGCGGTAGGAAGATATTAACCAAAAAATTTATATGCATATATACATAACCCATGGACACAGACAATAGTGTGGTGAAAGGGGCATGGTGGGAACAGGGTGAGGGGGGGTCCATGGGGGAAAAAGAGGGAACATTTGTAATACTTTCAATAATACAGATAGATTAAAATGGAAAAAAGAAAGATGGGTGTGTCTCTACTTTGTACAGAAGCAACAAATGTACATGTCCCTAGGCAGATGTGTGGAATGCCCCATGATACTAACTAGGACTTTTATCTGGCAATTATTGATTTATGAAGCTCTCATTTCATTAAACCTCAGTTAAATTTCTCTCCAAGAAGGAAGGCATTATTTTTACCTACTGCTGGTTGAGACAAATTTCAACTCAGTAAAGATGTCCAATAGGAAATCGTAAGTATGGGTCTGGAACTCAGAAGAGAGTTTGGGTCTGGAGATTTTGGAGTCCTTGACTCAAAAGTGGCATTTGTCCTGGTCATGGTGCTTCATGGGTTGGAGCATCATCCTGTACACCAAAGGGTCACAGGTTTGATTCCTGGTCAGGGCACATATCTAGGTTGTGGGTTTGGTCCTTGCTTGGGGTGCATAAGAGAGGCAACTAATGGATGCTTCTCTCACATCTCTCTCTTTCTCTCACTCTCTCCTTCCCTTAATTGCTCTAAAATCAGTAAACTTATTCTCCTCAGGCGAGGATTAAAAAAAGATATGATACCCTGGGAGTAGACGAAATTGCCTATAAAATATTTTAAGAAGGGGGTAAAAGATAGATTCTTAGAGTATATTAATAATTGCAGGGTGGGAATAAAAGGTAAAATTAGTAAAAAATAAAAGGATGGAGTGGTTAGACTTTGTGGGTGGTGGAGATGATAGATGATCATGCTTCCACTTCAAATTCCACATTTTTTTCTGATGGGCTCATTTCTGTTAGAACTGAAGTCATATAAATCAAGGGGCCTTTGTGAAATACCAAACACCACAGAGATTTGGAGGCTTGACTTTTGTGCTATGGTTGGACCTACTGGTTGACAGGGGATACAGAGTGTCATTATCACTCCAGGAGGAAGATTTGCTAGGACTGGAAACAAATATATTCAGACAGGGAGGTATGTGTGCTTACTAGTCAGGGGCTCCAATTTGGTTGCCCCAGCAGCCTCTCTGTGACTAGAGAAGAAAGGGCTGGAAATAGGAAGTTGCCTCTGATGTGTCACTGATTGTGTCCTTAGAGGGCTTTTGCTATTGTTATCATTCTCAAACTTGATGAAAGGTGCAATTTTGAGTTGATGAGAAAGCATTTGCATTTGAACAGTGGGTTGTTCTAGTTCTCTTACTCTAGGACTTCCTGAGGAAATCTGGGACGACGCTCAATCCACTGAGCCACACTGGCTGGGCAAATTATTACAATTATTAAACAACTTGCGAAGCACAGGTATAAGTCTAGCTAAAGGGATCCTGGCTCTGATTTGCCTACAGCTCAAAATGAACCCTGTACCTAAGGATGTGTATATAAACAGTGGAAGAAGTATTGAAGAGTGCACTCATAATGGTCAATAGTGGTTCATTATGTAAATGGGACTGGAGTGGAGGAGGAGAAGCCTATTCTACTTGAATGCGCTTTTGTTTGAATTGTCATAATAAGCATGCATTACTTTTGTAATTAAAATTACAAATAAAAATAATGCTTCTCCAGAACAGTGATTAGCACATAACAGGTGCTCGATATTTGGTAATTATTATTGGCATCATTATAACTGCCTCAGGTTCAATAAACTGTAGAAATCTTCCCTGACAACATCTAGCATATCCATTGGACCACTGAAACACTGATAGGTCTCAGATAGAGGGCCCTTATTTTCAATACATTTAAATGCATATAAGAGGCTTCATTCACTATGGCCTTGCCTGCATGAAAATTTTGTTTTGTATAGTGTTTTTAAAGATAGTCACATTCTATATACATAACTAACTTCATCACATAGTATCTGAAATTTATTATAAACAAAACAAATAATTGCAATCAGTTTATTTCACAGAACAAGAATTTGATCTACAGGTTCATAATTACATTTGATGGTGATCATTGATTGATACATGTTGATCATCTGCTGACTACCAATCACCTATGTTATGTGCCAGAATTCAACAGTGAATGGACACATAAGGCTTGTGCAGCCATGATTTTGTTCTAGAGGGGGTGACACTCAAATAACCTTATATAAATATATATTATATATGTATAAATACAGATAAAATCATTAGAAAATATGATGAGAGCTAGGACTAATGATAGGCTGCTATGATAGAAAATAACAGAGGGGCCCTCTATGTGAGACCTAGAAGCTGACGAATGGCAAGAAGCAGTCTGTGAAGACCTGGGACATGGGTGTCCCTAATTGGAAGGGCTGCAAACTCCCAAGTGGAAAGGAGGTGTGCTGTGGTCCATGGTGAGCAGAGCACTCTAGGTGCAGTTAGAGGAACCTAAGGTGAAAGGACAGAGCAGACTTAGCCAGGTCTTGCAGGATACAATAAGGACTGGGCTTGTTCCAATTTGATGGTGATATTCTAAGATAATAGCATGTATTAATAATATTAGGCCATAGTCTTATAAGGCTGCATGACATTTACCTTGAAACAGTTAAGATAATACAGAATGCTATCATATCTAAGAACACTTTGAAAAATATTTCTGTATAAAATATTACATGCTAATCATAAATAATAGTTAAAGAACTAAAATGAATACAGAAAAAGACAATGGCTCTCTTACAAGGTCAAAATTACCAGCCTCAACTAAATTCACTTTCTTTTTATCTAGGGCTCTTTTTTTCAAGCCTTACTGAAAGGAATATAGTAACTGCTTTATTTTTATAAATGACTTTCTTTAAATTGCAGACTTTAGTTTTGAGACTGTCTCAAGCCTATATGAGTCACTTGTCTTTTTATAAGAAGAAACCTTTAAATTTCTAACAAAATTTTATGTCAATTTACCCAGAACATCTGAATATGGTTCTTTTTTAAAATGTCTAACCTTGTTCCATTTACTTCCCCATTTATTTGACTATTCTTTTTTCAGTAGTACATTCTAAAATCCAGATCCTTTGTACTTTTTTTTTTAGATCACACAAATGACTGCATCTGTAATGCATATTCTCAAAGTTGAGTGTAGTTTATTTAGCATTCATTTTCTCATCAGAGGTAAGCAAATGCAGAGTACCAAGTACTAGGCTAAATTCTGTGATGGAATCAGAGGTGATATCAGACCCAATCCCTACCTTTACAAATGTTCAGTTTAGTAGCAGAGTTTCAGTCTCAAACTCAAGTGAAGAGTAGAGCCTATAATATTTCTCATACAAAAAAAGGAGGACAGATCAAATGAAGTACTATTATAGCAGTTTAGGGAAGTCATAGATCAAGTGGAATAAATTTTAATGTAATTTATAAAATGAAGAAATTACTTCTAGCCACCAAAACACATACAAAGGTCTGTTAACCTGTTCATTATCCTTTAGTTGTAAAGTGATAGTAAATAAAAAGATTTAAAGGATTATCCAATCCAGCCTCCTTGCTTAAGAAGTAGCAAGGAGATTCAGAGAGGTCAGGTTGGAAAACCCACCTAGTGTTACCCAGGGAGATTGTACTGAAATCTAGTGGGTTCCCGGGCTGGCGGAGCTGCATGCCTTCCATCTTCCAGGGGCCACAGGTACCGCTTTGCAACAGGAATGTTGTGCCTAAGAACCAAGGCTTATACAGAGAATGTCCTTTAGTCTTTTTTTATTTTTAAATAATTACATTTTATGTTCAGTGGACTGCTAATTGAAATTTAAATGAGCAAGTGTAGTTTAATCAGATTCTTATCTAAATACACAGAAGACAGGAGAAATTATATTTAGTAAAAATCAGTTGCGACGTTGATTAGTCTTATGGAAAGCTGCTTCATTATATTCAGGTGGTTATAGCATCAGGATGCTCTGTAAAGAGAGGTGTTTGAGTCTTAGTCCCCAACATTGTAAAGAAGAGAAAAGAAGACCATTTTGTGTTTAGGTCTCTGATATTAGCTCGCCACAAGATCTCTCAAGGCCTCTTTGTTCTGTGACTTGATTTACACTTTTGTTGTCCTTGTTTTCAGTGCTGTGAGGAGAGGAGAAGCTCCAGGTGGAATCTGTGCTGATGTCTGTTTGTTCTCAAACCCAAAGTTCATGACATGCAGGACAGAAACATAAACAGGAGCCTTGCTATTTGGATGTGATTGGCATCTTCTGGTTGAATTTTTTTTTTTCAGTGGGGAGACTTCCTGGGTAGAAATCAATCACAGTGTAAAAGGTCTCTGTTTCTTCTCCCTATCTTTGTTAAAAAAGGACAAAACGACGACAAATTAGTCCAGCTGGCCATGTCTTGGATCTCCTAAAGCTTTGAATAAGTTGTAGATTGAACCTATATAAATAGTTTTTTTCAGGTTTATAATTATTTTCAAACTATAAAATGTATACAGTTTAGTACATAGGGGATTCTGTCTAAATGTTTATATAATGGTAGAACAGGGGATATTTCCTTTTCCTTACAGTTTTTAAAATTGGATTTCTTATGTAAATTATGGCTTAAATATGTACATTCAATTTTATTTAAGTTAAATGGTCACAGATTAAGTTTTATTTATTTATTTTTACATTGTCATTGATGAAATGAACACCATGCAAGGAATTTTAATGGTCGACATTTCCATTGTGATTTTAGGAAGTGCTTTATTTTCTAAAAATGGTCCTCAAGTGCCTATAATTCAAGGGCATCGCACCCTAAGTCAGGTGGAGAGTGATTAGTGATGGTTATAGTTGGTTTTATCAATACAACTATGCAAGAAGATTGCAACTGGAGTTCTCCTGGCTACTTTTGTTTATTTCCACCTCCCTTGTCATTTCTAATATAGAGGATTTATGAGGGGAATTCAGTGTTATTACTTTAAACTTGATCTTCAAAAAGATAAATCCAAGCCATTTGGTGTTTGGTAAAACATTTTATTGGAGAAAATGTTTCTAGGAATACATGTAGTAGAAACTATCTTTGCTCTCTACTCTGCCTTTGTTGACATGCCAAGTAAATCAACAGTTCAAATAATGGCTGTGGAACTACTGGATGATAAATTGCTGATAGTCAATACCTGCCCTCAAGAAGCATGCAATGTGAGACGCAGCACGTTATTGATATAAAACACTCTAATGGACTTTAGGCAGGTCATTTGATAAAATCATAGGGATATTTGGCTCTAGTTTAAATACAGGTCTTTAATTGCTAGTCAAGGATGAGCTTAACATACACCCCCACTCACTCACTGAATCTCGCTCTATTCCTGATCTTTACCCACATGTACATGGACTTAGCTGCTTCATAATTGCCTATTGTGCCATGATAACCACCCACAAAACCTGGTCAGTATCACCAATTATTCTTTGAACAATGGAAGGTAAAATGACTTAGAAACAGCAGTCCCAGATGTTGCCAGTGGAATGAATGGAGATAATATTTCAAATATATTTAAATGATTTATTATACTCTATCCCTTAAATTATGTTGCCTTGCATGCCTCTATCTCCAAAGCTGAACCATGATGCATAGTGCCCTGGGAAGGAGAAGGTACAACTGGTACAAAAATGTCATTATTCTGCTTTTGTGTGTCAGAGCTGACTCTTTAATTATTTTCTTCAGCAAAGAAATGCTTTTGAAATATAGGCTTTATTAGGAAGAAATAGATTTCCTGATTTATGTTTGATTTATTGCTACATCAAGAACTGGGTTAAGATCATAGAATTTTCTTCATCATATAGAACTGATACTCTTTCTGTCATGAAGGTTAAGCCATGGTCCCCTGCTCCTCTGGGAATAGAGGACATGTGATGTAGGGGAAGTCCACTGAGCTGTTCCCCAGGTACTGTTTTTTATAAAGACAGAAAGATGAGGCAGAACTCTGAAAGACTGAGCTTAAATCTAAAAGGCACTGTTGAAAATTAAGAGAAAATTATTTAATTTTGAAATGACCATTTCTAAATTGAATTTCCAAATTTAAAATTAGTTCCTTAACCATTTGTGACTCAGACTACATTTTCTCTGTACATAAGGATGAAAATGTTGTTATAAACTAACACCTCTTACAGTAATACACAATGAACTTAGGCAAACTACTGTATCTTTGGTTTTGAGCTCTCTGTTATGTAATTTGGTGTGTGTGTATGTGTGTGTTGGTGTGTGTGTGTGTGTGTGTGTGTACTAGATGATCCCTACTGTCTTAATTTGCTTGCACTGCCATAGTAAAACACCATCATCTGGGTGGCTAAAACAACAGAATGGATTTATTTGTTTACTTATTTGAGGTATAATTGACAGACAATATTATATTAGTGTCAGTGTACAGTGTAATGATTCGACATTTGCAAACACTGCAAAATGGTCACCATACTATGTCTAGTCACCATCACCATGAAAAATTACCCCCAAAAAAATGTTTCTTGTGATGAGAACTTTTAAGATCTATTCTCCCAGCAGCCTTAAAATACACACTCCCACACCATTGACTGTCGTTACCATACTGCGCTCCACATTCTTATGACCTATTTGTTTTGCACTGGACGTAACAGCAGTTTATTTCCTCACAGTTCTGGAGGCTGGATATTCTAGATGGATAGGAGGAAAAGTATAACTATAGCCATACAATTTGATAAAATAAAAACTAAAGTGAGAATAAGAAAAAGAGGGAGAAAGGTAATATATTTTTAACATAGAAAATATTGCAAATAAACCGTTAAGAACTGCTGCTTTTTCTAAGCAAGGAAACTCAAATGAATTAATACGAGATGGAGTAAAAGTAGGTTTACAGTTGTATGTATAGAAAATAATATAATAATAAATAATAAAAGAATAAACTCTGGGTTTTATGTACTCACAACTGTAACCTACTTTTGCCCTACCCTGTATGGGGAAAATTGAGACATAGATATTTACAACAAATGTTTAAGATTGTTAAAGCTCAATTCATTCTTCTAGATTTCTTCAGATCATAAAATGAACCAGGTTCATAGAAGTAGTTAGGCAGGCATAACATCTGTGTGTGTGTGTTTTTTTTTTTTATAAAAACACAGATAGCTAGAGTGAGAGAGAGAATGAATGAGAATGAGAATTAAAATTGAGAGTTTGGCAGAAAATGTTATTCAGAGGGAAGAAATACTTTACACTTGCCTTCACATGAAATGGTTATAGAACCAGGAACATAGAGCAGAAAAAAATGTGCCTTAGGTTTACTTTTGATAATACTACTGAAGTGACTCATGACAAAAAAGTACAGAATTCTTATAATAATAATGTCTTCCTTATAAGAATCCATCTGAGGTATTTAGTATTATCTCATAAAGAATAAATATAAGCATGAAGGTTAAAAAAAAAAAAAAAGACAGCCTGTGTAAATTTTCATTCTGTTTTACACATAAATGTTAAAAGTGATTTTTGTTTAATACAGTGTTTAATTTAAAAAAAATTATATACTACTGTTTTCTTAAAAATTCAAATGACCACAACTGGCACAAGAAGAAATGAAAAACTCAGCCTTAAAACTAGTAAAGATGTTAAATTCATAGTTAAGGAACAAAAGAATTTGAATTCATAATTAGAAAACAACTTACAATGAAAATTCCAGAACCATCTATCTTCATTGGAAAATTATTTAAAGAGTAAAGGATACAAATCTTACATAAACATTTTTAATTTAAACAGAGTAAGAGGAACTACTTCTACTTCTAAACTCATTTTATCAAGTCAGCATTCCCCTAATACTGAACTCCTGATACAAGGAGCCCTGTTCAAAGGAAATAAAATAAAAACCCTCTTACAAACAATTATATGTCAATAAATTGACAACACAGTAGAAATAGATAAACTCTTAGAAACATACAACCTACCCAGACTGAATCATGAAGAAATAGAAACTCTGAACACACTAATTACCAGTAAGGAAATTGAATCAATAAAAAAAAAAAAAAACTTCCAACAAACAAAAGTCCAGGACCAGATGGCTTCACTGGTAAATTATAGCAAACTTTCAAAGAAAACTTAATACCAATCCTCAAACTTCCAAAAAGTAGAAGATAAAACATTTCCAAACTCATCTTAGGAGGCCAGCATTACATTGATACCAAAACCAGACAACACACCACAAAAATATAAAAATTACAGGACCGTATCCCTGATGAACATGAGTATAAAACCTTCCACAGCTTCCACAGCGCGGCCGGGACATCAGCCAGCGCTCGCTCTGCTCTGACGGGGAACAGCGGACTGCGAGACACTGAACTGTATCTGCCTCTTTTCCCAACAGACTCGTGTTCAAATTTCGCTCATAAACCACACACACACACACACACACACACACACACACACACACAGCCGGGAAAATTTTATTAATCCTTTTTTTTAAAAAAAGTTAATATAAAATTATAGCAACAACAACAACAAAAAAGGAACCCAAAAGAGCTGGAACAATCCACAGCAGCGGCGGGAGAAGAGAATTTAATTTAGTTGATTTTCTGTGGTTGTTGGTTGTTCGCTAATCTCACGGTGATGGAAGCTGCACATTTTTTTGAAGGGACCGAGAAACTGCTGGAGGTTTGGTTCTCCGGGCAGCAACCCGACGCAAATCAAGGATGGGGGATCTTCGCACTGTCCCAAGGTCCGAGTGGGACATAGTTCTGAAGGATGTGCAAGTAAGTGTGACCAAAACTGACAAGCAGGAAGCTCATGTACTCAGTGAGAGTAGCATGTTTGTCTCCAAGAGACGTTTCATTTTGAAGACATGTGGTACCACCCTCTTGCTGAAAGCACTGGTTCCCCTGTTGAAACTTGCTAGCGATTACAGTGGGTTTGACTCAGTTCAAAGCTTCTTTTATTCTAGTAAGAATTTCATGACGCCTTCTCACCAAGGGTACCCACACCGGAACTTCCAGGAAGAAATAGAGTTTCTTAATGCAATTTTCCCATATGGAGCAGAATATTGTATGGGACATATGAATTCTGACTGTTGGTACTTGTATACTTTGGATTTCCCAGAGAGCAGGGTAATCAGTCAGCCAGACCAAACCCTGGAAATTCTGATGAGTGAGCTTGACCCAGCAGTTATGGACCAGTTCTACATGACAGATGGCTTTTCTGCGAAGGATGTCACTTGTGAGAGTGGAATTCGTGACCTGACACCAGGTTCTGTCATTGATGCCACAATGTTTGATCCTGTGGGTATTCAATGAATGGCATGAAATCAGATGGAACTTGTTAGACTATTCACATCACTCCAGAACCAGAATTTTCTTATGTTATCTTTGAAACAAGCTTAAGTCAGACTTCCTATGATGACCTGATCAGGAAAGTTGTGGAAGTCTTCAAGCCAGGAAAATTGATGACCACCTTGTTTGTAAACCAGAGTTCTAAATGTTGCCGAGTGCTTTCTTCACCCTGGAAGATTGAAGGTTTTAAACATCTTGATTACCAGAGTGCTATGTTCAATGCTTACAACTTTGTTTTTACCAGTTTTGCTAAGAAGCAGTAACAATAGCAGAGTTGATTTTAAAAAATGAAGTAAAAACGCTAAAAAAGAAACACAAATAAAAGAAGGTGGTGGCTGCTTTTTAGATATTGATACCAGGGGCCATGCTTTCCATAACCACCACCTTGTAGTTGCAGAAAGCCCTAGATATAATGACAGAGTAATCATTTTAAATTGTATGCATTATTATATCAAGAAGTTAGATCCTTTGCATGAATGCTCTCTTCTGTGTTTAGGTATCCTATGCCACTCTTGCTGTGAAATTGAAGTACATGTAGAAAAGACTTTAATATATGAAACTTTACAACACTCGTGACAACAATTCAATTCGGTTTATGCACAGTATAATATTTCTCCAGGTATCATCCAAAATTCCCCACAGACAAGGCTTTTGTCCTCCTTAGGTGTTGGCCTCAGCTTTACCATCTGGGACTGTTCTATTAAATTGCTGCCAGTATATTACATCCAGTTACCTCCAATTTCTAGAACATATTCTCTAATGTTATTGAAACCAATTTCTACTTTATATAGATGTTTTTTGCAATGGCAATTAAAGTTTTTGTTTCACGAGTCAAGTCCTCTTAGAAAGTGATTACAGTTAACCCTTTTGTTTATTACTATTTTAAAATTATTGCTTCCTGAGCTTGTATTTCTTTAAATTATTTTGTTCCTCACTATAGTGTCTCCCCTCCCAACCCTGCCCCAATAAAACAATACACTGTTAAAAATAAATAAATAAAATAAATAAATAAAAACTTTCAACAAAATATTAGCAAGATGAATTTAATAATATATTAAAAAGATCATGTACCATGAGCAAGTGGGAATCAGTCAGTGTGATATACCACATTAACAAAATGATGGGAAAAAATTTATATGATCATCCCAATATATGCAGGAAAACGTTTGACAAAATTCAAAATCTATTTATTACTAAACTTTAAACAAAGTTGGTATAGAGGGAACTTAACTCAACATAAAATTTTCATATGACCCAGCAATTTCATTTCCAGGTATTTATTTGAAGAAAAAACAAAAACAAAAATCACTAACTAAAACAAATACATGCACCCCCTTGTTCATAGCAGCATTATTTACAATAGCTAAGATGTATAAACAACCTAACTGTCCATCAGTGGATGAAAGAATAAGGAAAATGTGACTGTGTGTGCATGTGTGACAATGTGACATATGTGAGTATACCACATATCAGCTGAACATCTACATGGTACAATGTGAAGTAGACACAATTCTGTGTTCCTCAGTAAGGAGCCTTTCTCTCCCTGCCCTCAGAATCATAATCTAAGTCCACAGAGGCTGTGAAATCCTGTATACATTTCTACATTCCATGTTGGCAGCCTCTTGACTCCATCTCTCCATCAAGTTTTCCTACTCTTAGGAAATTGGCCACTCTTCTCAAACACCAGAACCATATGGTTGAGATTTTGTCAACCCAGTACTCTGCTTTTTAATTATTTTTTGACATTAGATTACATGGAGCAATTAAAAGTAACCATCTCTTCCACAAAACTATGAACTAGAACACATTTGTTTTGATATGCCACAGTAATCAAAACCAACAGGACTAACCCCATATCCCAGTTTTCTAAAATGCTTTTCTTCCTCCGAAAACCATTGGCAACCAGATACCTACAGAGAAATTATATATTTTTCTACTCCTTCCTAGTTTCTTTTTTTCTTTTTATCCTCACCCGAAGACATTTTCCCATTTTTTTGTTCAGGTAGAGTGGGATGGAGAGAGAGGAACAGAGAGAGAGAGAGAAACATCGATATGAAAGGAACACATTGAGTGGCTGCCACCCGCACGACCGACCAGGGCCGGGGACAAACTGCAACCGAGGTACTGCAACCGAGGTACGCGCCCTTAGCGGGAACCGAACCCGGGTCTCTCAGGACCGCAGGTCGACGCTCTAACCGCTGAGCCAAACCGGCCAGGGCCTACTCCTAGTTTCTAATAAATTAACATTGGCCTGGTTTTCACCATGAACTTCATTTTTTATCCCCTCCCTATCTGCTTATACATTATTCCTAGTGGCAATGTTTACCAAAACTGTCATCTATTTTCAAGGTTCTCTAAGTTTTGTAAAGTTTTCTCCTGCTGTTTATTTCACACCTACTAACATAATCCTTCCTTTCTGATGCTCTGCTTAGTTACCTTTGAAATGATATCATAACATAGCTGAAACACCTGTCATTGCAAGATGATTCCTGCTTAATTTTAAGCTGGAGTTAACCTCATTTCTGTGTACATAATGAAAAAAATGTTGTTTGACACAGGTTTCTCACTGAGAAAAGTCTGCAACCACTCATTAAAAACAATAAAAACAATATTTTCCTCATTATTGTATATGATCTGGAGATAAGTTCTGATGGATTTTTGAAATAAATAAAAATGGTTATCTACTTTTGTCAGAAAATAGAAAGATGTCATATTATTGATGAGTTAGTTATTTACTGACTTGTTAAAAAAAACATACTGATTATTTTATTATTCTACTACTTTCTGTCAGTATCACTTTACAATAACAAAATATCTCAGGTTTTGTTCCAAGGAATGACAAGAGTGTTTTCATTTCAAGTGGTACCGTGAAAAAAAGACAGTCATTAGTGTTGGGCACACCTGATTTACTGCTTTTTGAAATACACTTAGTCAATGTACCTTTCTAGGCTTAAGCTTTCTTCTCTGTATATTGAGGACAATAATACATAACCTGTTACTTTTTTTTTTTTTAGCTGAAAAAGATAATTCATGTAAAGTGGCTGAAACATGCTTGATATTTAGATGGAGGCTGAATTAATTTCCCCTCACATACTTAATTTTAAAATATTAAAATAGTGATCTCTTCTAAGACAAAAAAAATTAAGACCTACTCAGGGAAATGCAGAATTTTATAATTTGTGTAAAGGCATGATATAAAGTATTTTATCAAAAGAATAAACATAATAAATATTTTTATTACCAGAATGTTAGAACTTGAAAGAAGTTTATAGGTCACTTAATTCAATACCAATCACCTCCCAGAAAAGGCAACTGTGTTTAATCACTTGCCCACAGTGACCGTGAACTTAGAACAGACCCTCTAATCCATGTCACCATCAGCCTCCTTTATGCCAACACTGCTCTACTAAGCACACTAAATTCTGAAAAACATATATTTAAAATACACCACCAAGAAATATTTTATCACTATCCTTAAATGCTGAGTTAAAATTTTAGAATGTCAGTATTACTCTTCTATGGGTTTCTCAAAATGTGTGGAAAGCTAGTGTAACTATGAAATGTCAACATGTGACAAATAATTAACTAGAACCTTCTTCATTCCCCTTTGTTTGAAGGAAATTATTGACTCTTTTGAATACTAAACATACTGGCCATCATTCAACACTATCATTCTTTGGGAAAATATAATGTTTTAATGATATCTTTGCCTCAAAACACAGCCTCTAATTTACTAAGTATAACAATTATGGTTTCTAAGACCTACTGGTCAATGATCTAAATATTCATACCTTGGAAACATATTTAAACCTTTTTTTGGGCAAAAGAAATTAGGAAAACTAATGGCATAGAATGCCCCTTTGGAACTATTCTCTATTAACAGCATGCTGATGGCAACCAAGCACAGCTCACCTGCACTGTATCATTGGATCTGTGGAGGGGTTAGCATTTTATTTATATTATTCCTGGCAGAGATCTCTTAGATCATATTACTTCTCAGTGAATCTCTATACAAACTCCATAACTGTGCTGTTTGATGAGTAACTTATAACTGTTTTAAATAGTTTGTTAAACTTTCTAATAGTGAAAATATTAGTGAGAAATGATCTATTCATGGAGAATGTGCAGAATGATCTATAAAAATATTGTTGGCAATATTAAAATTTGTATTCACCCCAAAATACAAAACATGTAAAATCTTCTGCTCATCAATTGGGAAAATTAGTGCATTATCAATTTTTTTTCTGCCATTCTGAGGAAGGAAAGGGAACATCACCACCATAAGGAATGATTCCTCCTTCTCAAATTTCTTTTCTCATCCCCCAAACCCTTGGGAAAACTGTTCACTTGTACTGAAAAGTAGATCTTTGCATATATATTACAATAGAAAAAGTTAGACTTTATACATTATATAAATGTGGATGTCTCTTAAGGATAGAGATACAAATATAAACTAAGATGGTCACTATAACCTGGAGACAGGAAATGGCAGCTCGAGATGCCTGATCTCCTGACCTGACATTTCTGGGCTGTGAGAGGCCCAATAGCACCGATGTACATCATGGGTCTGCTCTCCTGTGGAGAAGGGAGGATGCCTTTCCCCACAAACTCAAACAAAAATAACCACGGTAAGGAGCTTGAGGCACTGAGTTGCAAATATAATAATCACACCAGATAGAAATATTAAACTATAATATATCATATGTCATAGTGATACTTCCTCTCTCTAATGCTTTGTAATTTCTGCCAGGCATATCATAACGTATTCTTTTAAAATTCTAAATGTGTTGAAATACTTTAATTCAATGAGATATCAAGATATCTCCACTACTGACTGCTCTGTCTCTGAATATGCGTGCTATCCACATTATTTTTTATTTCATTCTGTTAAAACTAAGCAGATTGTATTACAAGTAAACTATAAAAATAATGATTCTTTGGTGGAATTATAAATTTAAGAACAGTGATGTAAAAAGAAGAAAAAAATGTTTAAAAAAGTTTGATAGTTAAAATGATTTTTTTTAATAAAAAGGAAAGATTTCAATAAAAGAAACCATTACTTAGATCAGGGAATAGAACCTTTGCTAAACCAAAATAGCTTCACTTGGTCACAAATCAGAGGACCAAAAGAATAAGGAATGTTTTCCCTCTAGTGTAATATAAAGAAGGGAAGTTGTCCTTAGTTGATTTGGACCAAAGCCACAGTCATCTGACAAAGTTACACACAAAATAATTAACTTGTTTTCTTCATTACTATTTATTGGAACACCTTCAATCACTGCAGTCATCCTTCAAACTTCTTACCTTATCAAAAATAAAGGTCTTCAATTTAGTTTAAGTTTACACTTGTTTAGGTCCTTTGAAGAATATAACTAAAAACATGCTCTTGAATTAATTTGGAAACATGAGAGATGGATTTGTATTTGATCTATGATTTAAAAAAAAAACAACTAATATACACATTAGGAAGATACATACTTTTGGAAGAGAAAAACAGTAAAAATAAAGATAAAGATTAAAATCACACTCTGAAATGTTTCTTTCATATAATATCAGATAACTATAATAACCTAGGTCATCTATTTAACATTTAATAAATATTATTCAGTGTCTATATGTGCCAGGTATTTATTAAGAAACAAGTCCTCATTATCATAAAGCTTATATTCTAGTGAAGAAGCAAACAATAAAAGATACACTGGGAATATCTCCCATGTTTAAATAAAGCTATAAGAAACATGACTTGGAATAAAGAGCCAGGGAGGACAGGAGCAGTAAGTGGAAGTGCTCTATTAGAAGTTTTCAGGAAGAGCATCTCTAAGGAGGTGCCGATTGCCAAATAACCAGAGGCACAAACTGTGGGCCAGACTGATAGATGAAGGAAAAGCATTCTATGAAACTGAAGTGCAAAGGCCTTCCTTGATTATTTTGTGAAGAGCAAAGAGGCCAATGTGCCAGTCTCTCCTCATATATATCCTTCCAACAAGAGAGAGAGAGAGAGAGAGAGAGAGAGAGAGAGAGAGAGAGAGAAGATAGATAGATAGATAGATAGATAGATAGATAGATAGATAGATGATAGATAGATGATAGATAGATAGATAGATAGATAGATAGATAGATAGATGATAGATAGATAGATGAATGGATAGATAGTAAAAATATGAAAGTAGGATTGCTCCTGGTAATATCATTTTAAGTGTTGATAGATGCTAATGAATTGCCTTCCAAAACAGGAGATTTTCATTTACTTTCCCACCAGCAGAGCATGAGAATGGCCATTTCTTAAAATCCCCCAAAACATTAGGTGTCATTTGTCTTCTGAATTTTTTCTATAGTTAAGAAAGTGATAAAAATGTTTTGTGGTATTTGGAGCTTTACTGATTTATACTATCAATGCACAATTAATGCTAACTGTTGAAAGATGTCTTTAATGATACACACTTTAAAAATAAGGTATAACATAAAAAGCACACTGTATATTTTCTCATTGGTTATCAAGGACACTCCTAAGAAGGTCTTAAAAAACTGGAGTGCAGCCCTGGCTGGTTTGGCTCAGTATTTAGAGCATCAGCCTGCAGCTCAGAGAGACCTGGGTTTAGTTCCCGCTAAGGGCATGTACCTTGACTGCAGTTTGTCCCAGGCCCTGGTTGGGGTTGTGTGGGTGGCAACCAGTAGATGTGTCTCTCTCACATCGATGTTTCTTTCTCTCTCTCTCTCTCTCTCTCTCTCTCTTTTCCTCCCAATCTATCTGAAGATAAAAGCAAAAATGTCCTTTGTGAGAATAAAAAATAAAATAAAAAACTCAAGTATAGTTTTAAGTTCTTGATCTAAAATGTCAAACTCCGTTCTGAGTGTGTCTCCTACTACAATTGAGATACTTATCCTGCCCCTATCAAATCTCATCTGTACCTTTCTTCAGTTATTTCCAAGGCAAACTGTGTGTTGTGTTCTCAAAGCCATAACTTCTGTCTTGTCCCCATCTTCACTAACCTACTGTATTCTCAGGGTTAGGCAATATTTCTATGATACTATTTCTAATAGTAATGCATTCCTATTGTATTACTCCTGAACATGCTTACTATGCTTTAGCTAAACTAAACTTCTTCGAGCCTTTGAACACACCAAAAGAGTTTGCATTTCAAAACTTCATGCATAGTTTTCTTCTCAGCCTAGGATGTTCTTTCACCTACTTTTTTTAAAAAATCAAATTGATTCTTATAATAATTCATATTCACCTTAAATAACAATTGCTTAGAAAAGACTTCCTCTAATAATGCATCCTAAGGTAATATCATACTTTTATTTTTCTGACACTCAGTTTATTTTTGAAAAAACTTTTATCAGAATTTATAATATTAGCCTGTCTGTTTACCTGACTAGAATATAAGGTCTATGAGGGCAGTGCTCATGTAAACTTATTCAATATAACCTGATACATAGAAGGTCCTCAATAAATAATGCATGAATAATGAAATGAGAATAGATTCATGCCCACAAACAAATATAAAATGAAAATTCAGTTAGCAGCAGTAGACCTATGTATTATTCAGGATTTTATGGGTTTCAGGAAAATCATTCCACCCTGTACCTCAGTTCAGAAATTATTTCTAATTTAAAAAAAAACACAAATTGATTTCTTATGTAATATTCCTGAAATCAAATGTTCCCAGCCTCATGATGGTTTTGGTACCATTGCAATTAGTTAGTTAGTAAAAATAGGAACAAAGCTAAGGGAAGGCCAGACATTATAGGCAGGTCATTTGGGCAGCTTCACCAGGAAGCTGCAATTTCACACTCCTCAAGGAACAACAGCTTATTTTCTGCAAAACACTGAAGGAATGGATCCAATGAAGAAAAATACATGCATGCCCAGTAAGGTTGGAATAACATAGGGAAGGTACTTGTCAATCATACCTGGAGACAGAGATGGTTGGCCAAAATGGGTGTGGACACTGCTCTCTTGTAGCACTTGGTTCTTGGCTCATGGGGCTCTTTGCTCCTGCTTGTGTTTCCTGCATAGTCATGTGGCCTGCAAACCCCACATGCAATGGACTAATGGACTGCAGTGGGGAAACACAAACTAAGTGAGCATGATGCTAGATGAAACAGAGACTCTGGACATTGGCTCTGATTACTACAGTATACTACACTATACTTCTTCTCTGACTAGACTAAAGGAAATGGGACTTTGGAAACCCAGGGGTGTAATTCTATGGAAATATAGCTTTCTACCATGCCTCATCCTCTTGTGGGGCCAGTGGAAATGCTTATTCTAATCGTACCCCAAGAATCCCTCTCCCAGCAGCAACCAGGAAAGATGAGTCCCTCTCCTAATCTGTAACAGTCTCAGAAACTCAAAAAGTATACATAAAATATAAATTTGACTGTGTATTTTATTGATTGAATTACTCATCAAAAGAATGCAGGTATCAGAAAAGTTTCATTTCAAATATCAAAGGAGAAGAAAACCATAGAACAGGTTGACTCTTCAAGTCATACACATAAGTGGGACCACCATTCTGTCTGCTGCAGAGACAAGACCAAGTGTTTAAATCCTTCCAAGCCTTTACGTAAAAAGAAAACATAGAGGGGATAAGTGGTGATAAAAAAATAAATTTTAAAAAGCTAATTACAATATAGTTTGTATATATAGAAACTACTTCTAATGCATATTCTTCTTACTATCTTTGAGTCTTTATAGTTTGCTCATCTCTTCCCAATAAAAAGATTACTCAAAACTCAGGAAAAAGAAAATACTATTAAAAAAGATTTTGGAATTCTGTACTAAAAATCTGGTTCAGTTATTTCTTATCTGTGGAGGTCCCTTATGCCTTTGAATTAGAGTGTATTTTTCTAAATTATGAAATTATAACAGTACATATTGTTTTGTCAAGTTTAAAACCATTGGGGAAATCACATAATTCAGAAAGTTTTACCTGGAGATTATAGGCTTCTATTTTATATGATTCTTTTTATATCCCTTAAAAAATATTTATGATGCCAAGGCCAGTTGACCTGGACTTCTAAACACATTTTTTTGCCACATTTTCTGTGATATTCTATGCAACTGACCATTCTTCATTAAATAAAACAAAATTGGAAAAACTTCAGAGCAGATAGAAACAAAAGAAGCTATTAACTGCTACTGCAGAAAACAATAGAAGAGTAAGAATTAATGTGTATGGTGGAGGGGGAAGGGATGGAAGAGAATCTCAAATATTTTTTCACATTTAAAATTTTTTACATTTTTAAAATTTACTTGTGGTTTTCATCTCTTTCTATATTTGTAGATGTAGCACCTGGCATTAAAAAAAAAAAAAACTATACTAATAACCATAAATGGAGGAGAGAGTTAATTTTAATGACATCCCATAGATATATTTATTGTGACAGAATTTACTACATTATTTTAGTTGAATAAAAGAATTCAGAATTTGAAAACAAATCCTCTAAATAGTGCTTATCTAAAAGTTTCTACATTTAAAAAATTCATCTACACATAGAAATTTTTGTGTCACCAATATAATAAAGTTATATAACCTAAGAAGTTTTCCACTTCTGAATTTAAAACATCTACTAGTTTTGTATATCTTTTATATTTAATTCTACTTTTTTAGTCTTTATTAGGCAGCTCTTGTTTCTATGTGGGAAATGTCCGATATGCATAGTCAGTATTAATTAACAACTTACAATGTACTGTTTTTGTTCTAAATGATAGATCTCATATACACACCACACACACACAAGTGCATGTGCATGCACATCTACATGTCGATAGATCATTTAAATGTATGTTAGTGTGTGTAGATATATAATGTATATATCATGTCACTTAAGTGTATGTGTGTATACAGAGATGGCAAAATAGATTTATAGTTGTTTGTATGGAAAATAATACAATAATTCATAATACAAGCATAAAACCTATTTCTGCCCTACCCTGTATTGTAACAGATGTCATATATATGTATATGGAAATGTGTGTTTGGCTTCTCCTGTTTCTTTTAATATTCCTAACGCTCCCAGGACATAGGTAGACGTCCAAGAATGTTTGTGAAGGGCAGGAAAAATGATGGGCAAGAGATAGAACAACACAGGGGATTTTAGAAATTTGAATTTAAATCATGTCACTATGACTATGAATTTTAAGTCACCATGAAAGATTTTACAACCAAATATAAATCATTACCTTCTGCTGCCTTTCAACAGTACAAGAAATTTAAATTAACAATCTGCCTGTTAATGATATAGTTGTTCACAATGAGGGTTTATTCAGTGATGCATTTAAAAGAAGCCAAATTAAAAGTATCTTTGAAACTCTAGGTTTGTGGCAACAAAAATAGCAAGAAATAAAAAGTATTTAGGGGTACTGAAGACATTCAAAGTTTTTTTTCAAAAGTCTTAAAATTTAGTTTGAGTTATTTTTCTTTAAAAGTTGATGCCTAACTAGAAACTCTTAGTTGGATGAAGAAATAACTCCTGAAAAGCCTCTTTTGGAAAATAATCTATAGAATAGTTAAGACATAAATCTCTGGTATATAAAATATATGTGAAGTATCAGCCTAAAATTTTGTCTTGCATATTTTTAAATACGCAATCATATTTTTTAAATTATCAATATAGAATTTGAGTAAGCAGGTACATCCCCTAATGCACTGTGTCCATACTCCAGTGCTCTTTCCTGTAACCAAATACGTTTTCTCCTTTGCCCATTTATTCATGTAGAACACATCTACCAGTTTGTGTCTTATTACCAATTTTATGTATTTCCTATATTATGCATTTTTTTGTTCTTGTCTTTAACTATAGAATTCAGAAAAGACTGAGCCAAGCAAAAAATTGTTAGTACAGTTGACAATTAAATGATACAGGGGTTTGGGGCACCAAGCCCTTAGCAAATGAAAATATGCACTTTTTAAAATTTTATCTTTATTGTTGAAAGTATTACAGATGTCCCTCCTTTTCCTCCCCATTGACATCCTCCTTCCTTCTCCCACCCCCATTCACTGCCTCCACTGCACTGTTGTCTGTGACCATTGGTTATACATATATGAATGTTTTTTGGTTTATCTCTTTCTTTTCCCTACCACACTTCCATCTGAGGTTTGTCAGTCTGTTCCCTACTTCCATATCTCTGGATCTATTTAGTTCATCAGTTTAATTTATTTATTAGATTCCACAAATAAGTGAGATTATGTGATATAAGTCTTTCTCTGACTGGCTTATTTTACTTAGCATATACTCTCCAGGTCCCTACATGTTACAAAGGGTAAGAGATCTTTCTTTCTTACAGCTGCATAGTACTCCATTGCATATATGTACCACAGATTTTTTTTTATCCACTCATCTACTAAAGGACACTTGGGCTGTTCCCAGATTTTAGCAATTGTAAATAGTGCTGCTATGAACATAGGGGTACATATATTCTTTCTGATTGGTGTTTCAGGCTTCTTAGGATATATTCCTAGAAGTGGGATCACTGGGTCAAATGGCAGTTGCACTTCTAATTTTTTGAGGCAACACCATATTAATTTCCATAACTTCTGACTCCCCAAAAACTTAAGTATAGTTTACCCTTTGTATCCATGACAGATTGGTTCCAGGACCCAAACAGATACCAAAATCTGAGGATGCTCCAGTTCCTTATATAAAATTCTGTGCAACAGAGCATATAGTCAGCCCTCTGCACCTGCTATCGAATCCACACATGTGAAACCTTGGGATACAGAGGAGCGACTATATTTTATTGAAAAAATATTTACATGTCAGTGGGCCTGCAAAGTTCAAACTCATGTTGCACAAGGGTCAACTGTATACAGATATTTATTAGGGATTGTTAACTTAATAAATTTATACATTTTTTTTTGTTGTTGGAGAACATGGAATTTCTTTTCTTCTTTTTTTTTTATAGAAATTATCAAGTTTTTGTTTTTGTTTTTCTTGAAAACAAACCTACATGCAGGTTTAGAAAGCAAGGCACTACAGAGTAGTATACTTTGAAGAGAAATATACTGCTGTTCTTCAGGACAAGGTGATAACCATTTGTATCAAAGTTGGATCACAGTAGAAGGAAGGCAGCTCAACCTAAGCTCTAAATAAGATGCAAGAAATAAACTTGCATTTACCTTTTGATGTTTTATGGGAATAAAATGATTCATGTTTATCTTTAGGAACTAGGTTATATTTTTCAGAATTACTAACTCCTACCACAATGAAGAACAACTTTACCAAGTAGAAGTCTACTTTATATTATCCCAAGTCACTTTTTCCCAATTAAAAATACTCTTGAGATATAATCCTACCAAATATGTTTGTACAACAAGAATTATGCCTTTTCTGTCTTTTAATCCTCACACTCAGTATTTCAGTTCATAAGAAAACAAGGATTTCTTAGCTAAGATTGAGACAAGAATTAGCACCTTGGGCTGCAATTCTAAATTATTTATATATAGTTAGAAGTGGCTTTCCTGAAAATAAACTTCAAACATCAAAGAAGGATAAGCAGCTGATATCTTCTATTAAATGGCCCCATTGCTCAAGAACAGAGACCCTTTGGATAAAATTCAGCCTTTGGATCATCTGATGGAGAGGTAAATGAACATTATACATTCATGTGTGGCCTTGCACAACCAACTTGGATATGGTGTACTCTTGATCATCTTGAAAATACACTGTATTTTCCAAAAAAAAATTCTAAAAAAGACAGTGGCATATCATTTCTGGGATAAATTTGACATTCCTAAAAAGAGCAAGAATTTATGTTGTTAGTCCAGGAAGAAATAAGGATGGGACTAAAGGAAAAAATACTCTATTTTTTTCTAGTAGCTGCCACTCCACATTTTTTAATTATGGAAATTCTCAAGCCAGGAAATTGTATTATTTTAGTTATGCAGAATAACAGTTGAGTGGATATGATTTCAGCTCGCTCACCAGCTGCCACCATCACTAACATGCTGTCAGATACCTGTTTTGAATGAATGGACAGATTGCTAAAATGTTGTTTTTTGGTTATCTATTAAACTTTGAAAATAAATGTAAAATTCAATAATAATGAGTACTTTCTAAAAATTGAGAAGAAACATTCTCTGCTGACAAAAAAAAAAAATTGACATGGTAATTAAACCTTTATTGCAACCCATTAGAAGGTACTGGTAACTTCTAAAGGAAAAGAAAGGTTCATTTTTCATTTTTTTCCCCCTCATAAATATTAAGCATATACTGAATAGCTGTTTAATGCCCATTGAATTAAATGAGTACAAGTATAGTCTCATCATTTTTTTTAAAATATGTTTTTATTGATTTCAGAGAGAGAAAAAGGGAGAGGGAGAGAAAGAGAGAAACAATGATAAGTTGCTTACTCTCTACTGGGGATCAAAGAGCTTGCACCCCAGGCATGTGCTCTGACCCGGAATTGAACCCATGACCCTTCAGTGCATGGGATGATCCTCGACCAACTGAGCCAAACCAGCCAGGGCTACTCACAGATTTTTGAATGGTTTAAGAGGTTTGAAAGGTATACTCATATGTAGGGATTCTGATGGTCCCAAGTTATTATTTTCATTTTTTTAAATCCTCACCTGAGGACATACTTAGACAGAGGAAAGGGGAGAGAGAAGGAGAGAGAGAGAGGGGAGAGAGAGAAAGAGAGAGAGAGAGAGAGAGAGAGAGAGAGAGAGAGAAGCATCGATGTGAGAAATATCCATTGGCTGCCTCCCAAATACTCCCAGACCTGGAATTGAACCCACAGACTTTTGGTGCACAAGATAATGCTCCAACCAACTGGGCCACCCAGCCAGGGCTAGAAAGCAGAAGCTTTGATGCCCATCCTGGCTCTGATATATTTTTAGGCTGTGTGGCACTGGATGAACTGCTTAAATTAACATCATCAGCTTTATTTCTTCTCTTTCATTTATTTATTTATTTATTTATTTATTTATTTATTTATTTATTTATTATCTTTAATGGTGAAAGTATTACAGATGTCCTCTCCTTTTTCCACCATTATAACCCCCTCTTCCCTGCTCCCACCCTCCTCCTGCTTTCCCCAAACTATTGTCTGTGTCCACTGGTTATGCATATATGCACATAAGCTCTTTGGTGTATCTCTCCCTTCCCTTTTAAATGGGTATAACAATAATGTTTATTTAAAAATAAAATAGAATAATGTATGGGAGACTACTTTGAAGATTACCAATGCAATATAATATTTTAAATGTCAATCACCCACTCTCAAGAGGGAGCTATGGCAAAAAAGAAAAAAGGAGAGAGAGAGAAAGAATCTGTTGACATGGACAACAGTGTGGTAATTGCCAGTGGCCCAAGTTCTTTAAGGACTCTTTGACTCTATGTAGATTGAGAAGCTCATGTCAATAGATTCTCTCTCTCTCTTTTTTTTTTTTCTTCACTTCCAGCTGTTGGGGATGCCTACCTATTTTTAATACCTCAAAGTACATTTTGGTTTATTTCTTCTTCATCGTTGCCTCCAAGGCATAGAATTGTGACTCACTAAGGCCTGAAATTTTCTGCTTTAACATTGAAAATCTTCATTATCAGGATAAATGCCAGCCCAGTGAGTAGTGAAGGAAGTTGTGTTTCAACTGACCTAAGCATATGTCTTCAGTATAAAATTTGAACACTGTTTTACAATAGTTCATATATAGGTTTATCTTTTTTCTCACTAGACTAAGAGTTTTGAAGGTAGGGTTCATATTTTATTTGGTTTCTAATCATCAGTATTTAGCAGAGTTCTGCTCAAAATAATTTAATGAATGAATGTCAGATGATCCCTCGTTGTTAAATTCCTCCCCAAGAACAGACCTGCCAGTCATTTTAACAGACTCCTTTCAAAAACATGGCTGCTGTCCTGAATTTAATATGTTCTATTGAAACTCAGGAGGAGCATTACTATTCCAGGAACCCTGGTCAGGTAGCTCAGTTGGTTGGAGCATTGCCCCATATACCAAAAGTTTGCAATTCCTGGTCAGGGCACATACCTAGGTTGTGATTATATCCCAGAGGCATGTATGAGAGGCATCCAATCCATGTTTCTCTCTCACATTGATGTTTCGGTCTCTCTTTCTTCCTCTTTCTCTAAAACCAATAGAAATATATCCTTGGGTAAGGATTAAAAAAATTCAGAATAGTTTTTGTAAATTTTGGCCTACGCCCTATTTAGATTCTCTGATATTTCAAAAAGTAAAATTAAATATTTATTATTAATAAATGGTTCCTTAGTTAAAGAAATTCATCAGGGATCCTGGGAACCCACATTCCATATTATATTACATGCTATTCAGGTAGATGTTTCCCTTTAAGGTGTACTTAGTACAGAAATCTTATCAAAATGTCCATCTTAGTTGATTTATTATTTTTTAAAAAGCCTTATTGAGATATAATGCACATACTATAACATTTATTCTGTAAAATAAAAATAAAAATAAGTGGTTTTAGTATATTCACAGAGATATGTAACCATGAGTATTACTTAATTTTAGAAAAATTTTATCACACCAAAGAGAAACCTCGTACCTATTAGTCCCTACTTCCTTCCTCTAGCAGAAGAAACTACTTAATGTTCTCCTTGAATTGACCACTTGTGGCATTTAATATGTCAAATCATGAAATACATGGCCTTTTATGTCATGTTTCTTTCATTGGACATAATATTTTCAAGGTTTATCCATGCTGTAGATTTTCAGTACTTCATTCTTTTCTAATGTCTAGTAATAGTCCATTCTTCCATTTATCAGGGGATTGATAGTTGAGTTGCTTTCTTTTCTTCTTTTTAAATTATCTGAGGATGTTTTTATTAAGTTTTTTTAGAGAGAGGATAGGGGGAGAGAGAGAGAAAAAAAATTGATGTGAAAGAGAAACATTCATCATTTGCCTCCTGCAAGCACCCCGACCAGGGTGTGGATTGAACCTGCAACCAAGGAATGCTCCCTGACTGGGATCAAACCCGGAACCTTTCAATGTATGGGACTGAGCCACACCAACCAGAGCTTGCTCTCTTTTTTTTTTTTTTTTTTGCCTATTGTGAATAATGTTGCTATGAACATTCATGCAGAAGTTTCTGTGGGACATGTTTTCAATTCTCTTGGGTATATACTTACACATGGAATTATTGGGTTGAATGGTAATTCTGTGTTTAACATTTTGAGGGATTGATCAACTGTTTTTCAAAGTAGTTGTAACATTTACAAACTCAACAACTGTAAGAAAGTGTCATGTTCTCCACATTCTTGCTAACACATGATATTTGGTTTTCTTTGGTTTGGTTTCGTTTTGTGATTTTTTTAATTTTAGCCATGTTAATGGGTATGAAGTGGTATCTCATGGGGGATCCAACTTATATTTCCCTAATAACTAATAAAATTAAACATAAGGGAAATATACTGATCACTTGTATATCTCTTGGAAGAATATCTATAGAGAACTTTGCTTATTTTAATTGGGTTCTTTTTAAACTGTTGAGTTGAAAACAATTGTTTTAGTATTTCAGATACAAAACCCTTGTTATATGTACAAATCGCAAATATTTTCTCCCATTCTGTGTGTTGCTGTTCTACTTTTTTGATGGTGTCATCTGAAGCAGAAACTGTTGCTTAATGCAAGGTTATAAACATACTCTTGTTTTCTTCTAAGAATTTGATACTTTTCACTCTTATATTAGGGTCTATAAAACATTTTTATTTAATTATTTAGTATGATGTAACATACTGTTCAGTTTATTTATATATTTGTGAATATTTTGTTATCTAAGATTCATTTTTTGAAAAGATTATTTTTTGTTTGGTTTTTCACAAAAATGCTTTGATTACTGAACTCTAGCATGTTTAACTTTGAACCTAGTCAACAGCAAATCCGCATCTCTAAAAGGATGGAGGATGGAGGTACAGAATTAATAAAGATGCTCTTTAAACAATGGATTAAAAAATCATAGGTACATCTGCACAAGTGTTTTTTAAAAGAGCAAAATTGTATAGTATGGCAGAAAAAGCTATCCCAAAGTGATTTCAGTCCATAAATAACAGCACTTGGCACTATGCTGCCTTACAAACCCATTTTAGAATGCACCTGGGAGAAAAACATTTCCTTCCTTTCTAAAAGAAATCTCTCTCCTCTTTCCCATTCAACTTTCACTGCTTATTCCTAGAAACACCCAAAAAACAGTATAAACAAGACCCAGTCCATTCTCTTGGCCTCTGCCAGTCTGAAGGTTCACATCAAAGATTGTTCCTTAAGAATTTTCACCTCTGCTACAACCAGGACATTGATCCCTAGTTTCTGGAATCTGCCAAAAACAAATTCCTACTTCCTTCAAGGAGGGGACTGAGGTCATTTATCCTTTAAAAGGGGCAGTGGACCAGGTTGAGACTGGAACACTAGCATGTGCAAAGGGGACCTTTCTAAATAAGTCTACTGTTCCCCCGTGTTGTGCAAAGATCAACTGTATATCTTTCTCAGTTCTTTTACTTTTAATTAATTAGTGTTTTGTATCTAAATTGTGTCTCTTTCAGATAGCAAATAATTGGATTATTTAAAAAACCTATTTTATTATCTGTCTTTTGTTTGAATTATTTGGTTTGTTTACCTTTAATGTAATTAATGGTACAATCGAATTTAATGTTTGTTATTTTGCTATTTGTTTCTTCTTTGTCTTTTATGTCCTATTCCTTCATAACAGACCTTTTTAATTTTATTTATTATTATTATTATTTTTAGAGAGAGGAAAGGCAAGAGATAGAAACATCAATGTGAGAGAGAAACATCGATTGACTGCTTCTGCACACCCCCCACTGGGGATGAAGCCCGAAACCCAGGCATGTGCCCTGACTTAGAATCGAATTGGGACATCTCAGTCCATGGGACAATGTTCAATCCACTAAGCCATACTGGCTGGGCAGGCTCTTTTTATTTTAAATAGTTTTTGTTAGTGTCTCATTTAAATCCTTTGTTGAATTCTTTACTATATTTTTTTGTGTTGTTTTCTAAGTGGTGCCTTGGAAATTTCAATGAATATATTAACTTATAACAATCTAGTTTGGTTTATTACCAACTTAATCCCAATTGTATACAAAAATGTTGTTCCCCTATAGCATCATTTCTTTTTTTAAATATGTTTTTATTGATTTTTTTTAGAGAGAGGAGAAGGAAGTGTTGTAACCCAGGAGATCAACCACACTCAGACTCCATTTTTCAGTTTTTGGGGATGTTTTATTACCTGTGCAGGGACTGCAGCCAACCTACACAGAGGAGAACTGTAGCCCGAGCTCAGGGGGAGGGTTGCTTATATAGGGCAGGGGTCATTCAAGAGTTCAGCAGAGCAAGCAAGCTGCTTGTACAGAAGCCAAGGCAGTTAGCGATAAGCAGGAGGGAACGGAGGGGGGAGGGAGCTGAGACGAAAGGGAACTGGGTCAGCATACATCTGTCCTGCTATTCATTCCATTATCCAAAGTTTAAAAACTAACAAATTCGAGACAGATATCAGCGGTCAGTCAGGTGCAGTACACACATGTTTAACAGTTACAGTTTTATGGGGAAAAGGGAGCTTCAGTTTCTCCCTATCAGTTTCTTTACAGAGCATGCAGGACACTCTGGCCTTGGGGCCGTTTCTGTCCTCCCTTTTCCTGAGGGATGTTGCTTTTCAAATTCCCAGTGAAGGTCAAACTCTAGTTAATTTTTATGGGGCTAAAGCCCTCTATAACATTCCCCATTGTTCGTCTTGCTGTCTCTGAGGTTGTTAATTAGGGCAGCTTAAAGACAAGTTGGATTCTAAGGACAGTGAGCTACAACAGAAGAAACAGACAGAAACATCAATGTGAAAAGGAAATATCGACCAGCTGCCTCCTGCGCACCCTCCCAGTCCATGGGATGACACTCAATCCACTGAGCTACTCTGGCCGAGGTATGGCATCATTTCTTACCCATCTTGTTAGCTGTAATTCCCGTGAAAATTACATATTTATACATTATAAGCAATCAACAGTTTTCTAATTATTGCTTTATGCTAGTGTCTTACAAATCAAATAGATGAAAAGATGCATTGCAGACAAAACATAGTTTATATTTACCTACATATGTATATGTACTGATGTTCTCTATTTTTTTTGTGTGTATTTTTATTTACTGTCCAGTAAACTTTCATTTCGGCCTGATGTCCCCCCTTCAGTATTTCTTATAGAGTAATTCTGTAAGTAAAAAATTTTCTCAATTTTAATCTTGGAATGTTTAAATTTATTGTTTGATTTCTAAAGGATCATTGTGCATAAAATTTTTGATTTTCAGTCATTTTCAGCACTTTGTATATGTTATCCCATTTCTTTCTGACATCTATAATTTCTGATTAGATGTCAACTGTTAATAATACTTAACATAACTTGTATAACACAAAACATTTTTCTCTCACTGCTCTCAAGAATTTGTCTTTGACTTTTGGAATTTTGTCTGTGATGTGCTTATGCATACATCTCTTTGAGTTAATTCTACTTGAAGTTTTTTGAAAGTTTTAGGTATAGTGATTAATGCTCTTAACTATTATGTTCTTAAATATTTTGTGTTCTCTTTTCTCTTTTATTAATAGTCCCCATTTGCATATGTTGGTACATTTTATTTTGCCTCACAGGTCTCTGAGAGCCAATTCATAGTTTTTAAATTATTATTTTCTTTGTGTTACTTAGGATAATCTCAATTTACCCCTTCAGGTTCATTAATTCTTTCTTTTGTCAACTTAATTCTGCTATTGAGCCACTCTAGTGAATTTTCTATTTTAATATTATACTTCTGAATTTCAGCATTTTTATTTGTTTTCTGTTTTTTTTACCATTTGTTTTTCTTTTTTAGAAACATTTTTAAAAATGTTATTGGATTTATTGAGGTGGCAATGGTTAATAAAATTATATAGGTTTTAGGTGTACAATTCTATAATCTATCATCTGTATTATATCATGTGTTCACCACCCAAAGTCAAGTCTCCTTCCATCATCATGTAACCCCCCTTTACCTTCTCCTACCTTTCCCCAGCCCCTTTCTCTCCGGTAATCACCATACTGCTTGTTACCTCTCTATGATGTCTTTTATTTTTTCTGAATTCCATCACCTTTTTCACCCAAATGCCCAACCACTCTTCCCTGCTGACAGCTGTAAGTCTTTTCTCTGTATCTATAAGTCTGATTCTATTTCGTGTGTTAGTTTTTTTTTCTTCATTAGATTCCACATGTAAGTAAAATCATGTGGTACTGGCTTATTTCACTGAGCATAATACTCCCTAGGTCCATCCATGATGTAGCAAAATGTAAGATTTTCTTATTTTTAAGGCCAAGTATTATTACATTGTATAAATATACCCAGCATTGGTTTTTTATCTACTCATCTACTGATGGGCACTTGTGTTGCTTCCAAATCTTGGCTATTGTAAGTAATGCTGCCATGAACATAAGAGTGCATATATTCTTTTGAATAGTGTTTTTGGATTCTTCAGATATATTCTCAGATTTGGAATCTTTGGGTCATATGGCAATTCCATTTTTAAATTTTGATTTAACCCCACACTGTTTTCCACAGTGGCTGTACCAGACTGTGTTCTCACCAACTGTTCCCCAGAGTTTCTTTTCCTCTGTATCCTCACTAACCTTTGTTGTTTGTTGATTTATTGATGATAGCCATTCTGAAAGGTATGAGGTACTATGTAATTGTGGTTTTAATTTGTATTTCTCTGATAATTAGTGATCAAGAGCATCTTTTCATGTGTCTATTTGCCACCTGTATCTTCTTTTTGGAGAAGTGTGTATTCAGATCCTTTGTCCATGTATTAATTAGATTATTTGTTTGTTTGGTTTTGTTTTTGCTTGTTTTGTTTTTTGGGTTTTTGTTTTTTTTTGGTGTTGAGCTTTATAAGTTCTTTATAAATTTTTGGATATTAACCCTTCATCAGATGTATCATTGGTAAATATGTTCTCACAGTCAGTGAGTTATCTTTTCATTTTGTTGATGGTTTCCTTCGCTCTACAAAAACATTTTAGTTTGATGTAGTCCCATTTGTTTTCTTTTTCTTTTCCATTTGTTTCCCTTGCCTGAGGAGATAAATCAGAAAAAAATATTGCTACAAGAAATGTCAGAGATTGTACTGCCTATGTTTTCTTATAGAATATTATGGTTTTGAGTCTAACATTTAAGTCTCTTATCCCTTTAAGTTTATCCTTGTGGATGGTGTAAGAATGTGGTCTAATTTCACTTGTTTGTACATCTACAGTAAAAGAAGATATCCCTGTATTGTTCCTGATCTTTAGGGAAATGCTTTTAGATTTTGCCCATTGAGTAACATGGTAACTGTTGGTTTGTGATTTACAGCCTTTAGTACATTGAAGTATGTTTTTCTTGCTTCTCAGTTTGCTGAGAGTTTTCATCATAAATGAATGCTAGATTTTATCAAATGCTTTTTATGCTTCTCCTGATATGATCATTGATTTATAACTTTCATTTTGTTTATGTAGTTTATCACATTTATTGATTTGTGGATATTGTACCAACCTTGCATCCCTAGAATAAATCTCACATGATTATGGTGTATAATCTTTTCAATGTATTGTTGGGTCTGGTTTACCAATATTTTGTTGAGGATTTTAGAATCTATGTTCATCAGGTATATTGGCCAAAATTTTTTTTTCTTTGTGGTGCCTTTATCTAGTTTTGGAATTAAAATAATACTGGCCTCTTAAAATGAGCTTAGAAGTTTCTTTACAATTCTATGTCTTTACTGATATTCTCTATTTGGTAACAGTTATTTTCATTTTTCTCTAATTTTGTGAGCATAATTCCCTTAGTTATTTAGACACAATTATAATAGCTTGTTTTATGTCTTTGTCATGATGCAGTTAAGATAATCTGGTTACTACATAACAGGAAAGGAGTAAAGGGGAGTATCACAGGTTAACACTCTAGGAGTGTTCCCCACTGATTGATGGGGAAAAGGACTGGACCGAGATAATCTAGATACATGCCCAGTAAAGTTTGGGTGATGTGGGGAAGTACTCTGTTTGTCACACCTGGGAGCAAGTCAGTGCACAGAATAGGCATGGCCACTGCAAGTGTGTGAAACCTGAATATTTAATCTCCTAGTCAAAGAAAAGCTCTCTCTTGGCTCTCTCTCTTTGCTACTGTACCAGCCTTCTGGCTTGCACGGATGCCAGGCCCTGCATTCCCCTTCACAGGCCACAGCCCTGTGGCCTCCACACAATGTATTAATGGACTGAATCTAGTCTGATGCTGGTCTGAACTGGGTTTCATCAACATTCTGAATGTTGGCCCTGTTTCTAGTTCTACTGAACCCACAGCTGCCCTTTTTCCAGGACTGGATCAAGGAAACAGGGCTGTTACAACCCCAGGAATATAACTCCAAGCCAGTAAAGACTATTCATTCTCCCATGAGAGCCTTAAAAATTTTATTTTTTGAAGATATTGCAAAAGCCACCCACTCCCACCAGCAATTGGGAGATCTGGTCTGCTCATTCCTTCAGTAACATAATGAATCCAAAGTCTTATCTTCCTCTAAAATATTTTTTTACTGACTGTTTTGTTTGTTTGTTTGTTTCCTGTATATGAGTCATAGGTTCTTGGTATGTCTTACATCTTTGTTATTTTCATCAAAAACTGGAAATTTAACAATACAGTGTAGTAACTCTGGAAATAAGTTACTCTCTTCATCATGGTTTTGTTGTTTTTGCTTGATTAGTGTTTTGGTGAACTAATTTTCCAAATTATGTGTTTTTGCCATGTGCAGCCACTGTTGTCTCTACTCTGTTAATTTGGTGGTTAGCTAATGATTAGACATGGATTACCTTAAGTGATACCCAGAAAGTCACTAAATATTTGCAGAGGGGCACTGTGTATGTGCTGAAGATACATGTTTAATGCTTTAACTGTTTACAACTCTCCCTTTGACTTCACCTCCTCTAAGCATGAGGCTTCAAGGTAAGCCACTAGAGAGACAGCAAGGCCTTCTCAGGTTTTTCCTGGGTATTGCCACTGCCCTTCATATATATATAATCTTATGGTTGCCCAGGAAGACTTAGAGCTTTATAAAGATCCCTGCTCCCCACTGAATATCTCATTTTCCAGTGTTTTGTTTTGTCTTGTTTTTAAGCGTTTTGGTCAGGCTAATGTTTGCTCCAACTGTCATCAGCCCCCCAGGCAGTTGTGATGTTAAAATATTGTCACTGATTGTTTTTGACAAATATCCTGAGAAAGAACTGTTTTCACAGAAAATTTGAGTCAGGTCAAATAAAGACAAACCCTGAAAATGGGGCTTTTTCAGGGAACTGTCAGTCGGGTCCAAAAGTGACAAAGTTCTGGTGATTGTATTTTTTAGGGAACATCAAACCCACTTACACTCTTCAGTGGCTGCCAGGCTGCTGATTTTCACAGCTACCAGAGCTGTGAGGCTATTGTTTTCAAAGGCTATGGCAGAATTTATGAGAAGGTAATGGGAATTGAGTAACCCAAATGACAAAAAGCATGTGCTCTTATGAGAATCATTTTTCTGGAATAATGTTCCTCATATTGTTGAAAGCATTTGATAAATTTCCAAAATTCTGAAAATATTAATGTTGATATTTTTTCAGGGTTATTGTTGCTTTTGTAGAGAATTTAAATTTTGGAGGCCCTTATTCTGCTTTTTTATAAGTAGTTTCAGTTAATATATTTGTACTGAGTTATTAAATCAGTTTGTAATTTCCGGGAAGGTTTTGCCCCTCTTTCGGGAGGAATTTTACTAAGCTACACTTTCCCCATAGATTCATTTAACTTATAACTTTGAATAATTAAAACTAAAAAAATCATTGGAAGCAGAAATACTTATAAATCACATCCAAGCTATTAAAAATGTGGTTTTTTTTTTTTCTTTCTTGATAATAAATGGTGATCATTACTGGCTACAGGGTTAAACAATAAGGAAAGGAAGGGGATGGGCTAGGAGCCCTGAGAATAAAGTTCTGACTATCTCCTTTACCAGATGATTTAGCTTTGGGAATTACTTAAAAACAAAAAACAAACAAACAAAAGCCCACAGCAAAAGCAGTTTATCATAATTTGCTTTTCAAAGGGTATTAGGACAGTGTTTTAATATTTAAAATAAAGAGTTTTCAATGAAGGTTTTTTTAATCTTCTTCACCATAAATTATTTTTCACTGAAATTGGCACCTGCATCTAAAAATGATATAACTGCAATTTCCCTTTAATAGAGTGTGCTGCAATGCCAAATTTGCAGCTATTTCAATGATTTTTTAGAGAATAGGAATCTAAAAAGACATGTTAATCTGCCAGTTTTCTGTGTCAGCACACTCTGTGGGGACTGGTACAGGCATTTAAGATATTATTTAGTATTAGACATGATTGGCATATTGGAGAATAGATAGTAGCCCTAAATGCGTGTCCAGAATAGTGTTTGGTTAAACATAGATTTCCTGTTCTAACTTATGAAAACAAAAACAATCTATCCCTACACTTAGCCTAAACATTGAAAACTAAAAACACAACTGTTATGTGTGGAATTCCACAACCCAAAAAGATGTATTGATGTCATTATCCCCAGTACCAAGTAACCATGAGATACCTAATATCTATTTTAATGCTCTTTTCCTATTTAAATTAACAATTAAAAACTTCATGAAACTGGTAAAAGTAGGGGCACAGAGTATAAATTTCAGGGATATTGGTAGAATCTGGTATTTATTATTTGATCTGATCGGGTTGAGTAAATACTGAGATAGTAGTAAACAATGAGTCTCTGGCAGCTGAGGGCATATAATAATGCTGGAATTAAGTCATTACCTGTGGTCACCTGAGTTGATGTAGCCTGTGAAGATAAAGATGTAGGAACCAAAGATGTATGATAAAAACTATGCTGATGAAATTATTCCATATCTTGATTGTTACAATAGTCACAATAAAATCAAAATTATACATTTAAAATGTGGGTTTTATTCTGAATAAAGTATGCTTGATTAAAAACAAAATGAAGAGGAGGAATAGGAAGAGGAGGAGCAGAAGAAGTTTGTTAAAAGACTCAATCTTTCAGGATAAATGGTCTAGGCCACTTAAGTGCACAAGTAACTAAAGCCTCATAGAAACCAGATGAAGGCAAGAATCTTAGAAGAGGGAATTCATAAAAGACAATGTTCTCAGGGCCAGTTGCAGAAAAAAGATGTGCTATTTTACCCATGTTATGCTATGTACATGTTTATCTTGTTTAACTAATATTCTTCTGTTTTACTCTCTGTTTCCTTCTGTTAATATGTATATGTATATTTTAGTTGTGCAAGTTGATTAAGTTCTAGAGATCTGCTGTACAATACTGTGCTTATAATTAATACTATATTTTATATATAAAAATTGGTTAAGATGGTATAGCAAATCTTAAGTGTTCTCACTGCACTTAAAATGAGTAAATATTATATTAATGATTGTTGTAAAGAACTGTAAGGTGTCTAGCATCTCACCTTCCCTGCTAGCTAACAAGTTATGGAGCATTTTCATGGATGCTGATGGAAGACATGAAACTCCTGGGTCAGAGACAAAGGACTTTGTCACTCATAGTATAGCTAATAGTAAGCTTCATGTTCCCATCCTTTTTTCTTGTCCCTGACCCAAATCTTACAGAGTAATGCAGAGGCCCAGTGGATGCTTTACATGCAAGTGAGTTTTCATCAAACTGAGGATGCCCGAATTTGCAAACCCAAATGTTTATTTAAAAATCACTATTCATGCCCTGGACAGTTTAGCGCAGCGGTTAGACCAGAGAGACTGGGTTCAGTTCCCACCAAGGGCACGTACCTCAGTTGCAGTTTGTCCCTGGCCCAGTTTGAGGTCTTGTGAGTGGCAACCAGTTGATGTGGCTCTCTCTCTCTTCTTCCCTCTCTTCCTTCTGCTCTACCTGAAAGATGAATGCAAAAATGTCCTCGGGTGATTGAAAAAAAATAAAGGAAAATAAAAGTCACTATTCACAAATATGTCCCACATTTGTTCCATAGGAAGACATTATTTTTTATTATCCGGCCCAGAAAACAAATCTAATTGTACACCAGTGGGAAGAGGTATTTATCTTTGAAGATAATCTGATATACAAACATCCATGAAAACAAAATTTGAAACAAAAACTGTTGTGTTTCTACTCAAAATGTGAAGAACTTAAGAGCCATTAATAATGGTTTCCATAAAGTTGTTAATTTTATAGTTAATTCATAAATTTACATAATTGTGAATCAAGATAACAATTAAAGGAGCAGTGGACATAATCTAGAAGTCCTTAACTTAGAGCCACATGTGCAGTTTGATGAGGCTTTGAGTTGGCACTTTGAAGTTGAGATTTTGTTAGTTGACAGCATCTTTCCATTAACCATCCTTTTTCTGTTATTCCTCTCTTTTTGAAATACTTAAATCGCTATCATTTATTTTTCCCCTAAATAACAAAATATATATTTGATTAATTAATATAGTCTACTTTATAATTTGTTTAATTCTTTTCTGAGGATTTGTATTTATTGATTTTTAAAGAGAGAAACATCAGTTGGTTTCTTCTTGTACACATCTACACCAGGGTTTTCTGTTGCTTATATCTGTGTTCATTGAGCTATTGTGAAATTTTCATCAGCATACAATACAGAAACCAGTGCAGATCCATAAGTAGGTTTTCAAATGTTTTGGTCAATATTCTCTCTACTGCTCAGTAGTACATATAAAAATGCACACACAAAAATAACAGAATAATATATAATAAATAAATAATAAATGCACATAGTAAAAAGTTTGTTATCTAACCAGAAAAACAAGATAATACTTAAATTTCATTGATTTAAAAATAATTTTAAAATAGACTTTTAGAAGCATACTATAGTATTATTTTATTAAATGTGAAAAATGTGTTAATTTTAATAATTTTATGAGTTTTACAGGAAAATCAATGCAAATAACTTGTGCATTCACACAGCAGAATGATCTTTGATTCAAGAAAGTTTAAGAATTATTTTTTAATATTTTATCTCTATATCCAGAGCATCTTTGTAAAATATATAATACAATCAACGCAAAACTATGGTGAATGAAAGTCAGTTCTGATTTTCATTTTCTATTTCATTTTATTAGAAGAGGCTTAATCCAAAATACATATTATCATGCTAAGTCACTAAAGAAGAAACTTGGGGTTAGTTCCATCTCATCACATCTTAGAAGCTTCCTATAGTGAAAAATTTTCTGTATAAATAATGCAATCAATTTCAAAGGCTACATGCCTCAGTTGGGTACCGAGAGGCAGACGTAGGGGAGGGGAAAAAAAAGCTACATAATCAATGTGTTCGGTGTAATCATACATGTGATGCGGGCCCCATCCAGTGGCCCACAGGCCCTGCTGGGACTCAGAGGACAGGAGGTGGTCCCAGAGGACCTGGGAAAGCTGGGCCTGACAGTGAGTCCCCAAAATGCATGTCCTCCTGGATCTGGCCTTATTTGGGAATAAAGTCTGTGCAGATGTAATATATGCCACCCAAGACAGGTAGGCACCTCCCACATCACTCAGACTTCATTGAGCATGAATCTAGATCTGCAGTATTAAATTAGCTAATTTTCCCTTTACTCTTCACTGTTGAATAATAACCAGTCTATAGGGCCTGTAATAGTTTTATATTTTCTATAGTCACGTCTCTCTTTAATCTTTGTGGCTTTTGGATTTGAGTCCTATTTAGGAAAGTTTTCCCCAGTATAATAAAGTAGAGGTATAATCTTGTATTTATTCTAATATTTTAATAGTTTTATTTTTAAATTAAATTTACTTCATCTGGGTATATTTTTACATGTTATCTTTCCAGATTGAACTATATAATCAACCTGTAAAATTTTATTTAAAATATCCTATAGATATTTTTATTGTAGTTGGATTGAATATGTGGATTAATTACAGAAGAACTTTGGTTATTATAATATTGAATCTTTGCAAAAATAATGTCTCTCAATTTATAGTCATCATTTTGATTTGTCAATAAAATATTTTTTTTCTTTCTTTTCTTTTTCTTTCTTTCTTTTCTTTTCTTTTCTTTCTTTCTGTCTTTCTTTTTCTTTCTCCTTCCTTCCTTCCTTCCTTCCTTCCTTCCTTCCTTCCTTCCTTCCTTCCTTCCATTCATTCTTTCTTTATTGTAGAGAGAGAAACATCCATATGTTGTTCCACCCATTCATGCATTCGTTGGTTGACTCTTGTATGTGACCTGAATGGGGATTGTACTTGAAACCTTGATGCATTGAGATGATGGTGTACTCAACTGAGATACCCAGTCAGGGCCAGCAGCTGCCTCCATCCACCCAGGAGGGCACTGCCAGGGCATTCTGGGATGTGGCCCTGTGGGAGCCGGCAGTCTCTGCCCCTCCTGCTGTGGGGGGTGTGCTGAGGCCGGCCACTTGCCCTCACCTCTGGGAACCGGATGGAACAGGACTTACCCGTGGACTCCTCGGATTCCTGCCACTGGGCTAGAACCTCTGCCTTCACAGAATCAGGCAGGGTCCTGACAGGTGAGGCTGCAGGCAGAGAGGACCTAGGGGCCTGTAGCTGCTGAGGGGGCTCTGTCACTGCCCCCCTAAAACACCTGGACCCATCTCTGCATGCCAAGTCTGGGGGCCCCTGCAACTGGCCTTGGGCTTTTCCCAGTAATCAGGGTAGGTGAGCGGAAGCAGCTGGGGGTCTGGGAGTTACTGCCACAGAAACAGCTCTCAGCCCACATGGGTGTGGGGTTGGTGCACGTGTATCCCGTCCCCCCCCCACTCTGGGACATGCTGTATGCTTTCTCCCAGGACTGAGCCCCAGGGGCCCACGGTGACACCTCAACAACACACCTGTGCCAGTTCCTCTTCTTCCCTGCCCATTCCCCTGACAGTACCCCCCAAATCAAGTTATTCCCCTTGAATCATCTCAGAGTCTGACTCTGAGGCTCTCCTCCAACCCCCCAAGTCAGGAGCTGGGTCCAACTGCCCAAGTAAGACAGCGGAGCTCCAGAATCCAGTTCCTCAACTCAATGCCCCAGACCCCTCCTGTCCTGAGCGTGTAATATGTGCGACCCTTCCCATGATACCTAGTGCCCAGAAACAGAGCAATAAAGGACAGCTGCTGGTGTTCCTGTTGGCACTGCTGCTGTCTGGGGTAGGAATCAGTACACTGGAGGGCCCCTTTCAGTTCCCCCTTCCAAGCCTCTGTACAATCACAAGCAGCTGGGGAGCACCCTTCCCTTAGTGAGGGATGCCCCCAGCTTGAGCCTGCCAGGAGCTCCAGCTGGGTCATGCCGACTGTTCTGGGCACTGCAGCCCCTCCTACCACACATTTGGACACACACCAGGGATTAAAATTTTTTTTTCCTTTATTCATTTTAGAGAGAGAGGAAGAGAGAGAGAGAGAGAGAAACATCCATGAGAGAGAACATTGACTGACCACCTCCTGCATGCCCCCCCACTTGGGATCGGGCCCACAACTGGGCATGTGCCCTGAACAGGAATCGAACTGGCGACCTCTTGGTGCATGGGTTGATGCTCAACCACTGAGCCACACCAGCAGGACCATGCCAGGGATTGTAAGCAGGCCACTGACCGGCAAGCCTGGAGTCCACTGTCCTCCAGTGCCTGGACAGTCCTCTGCAAAGGGAAGGCAACACAGCCTCCTGGGGAAGGCAGAGATGTGGGGGTGTACCTGTGCATAGTCCCCAGCCTCCGCCTCCCTGGACTCTCTCCATGTCTCCAGCAGCAACCCCAGGACAGGCAACAGATTCCCCCATCCGCAGCCTGACCCCAGAACCCCAGCTGGAGAGAGGGGCTGAAGCATAAACCAGGGGCGTCACCTGCTGGTCACAATTGGGACAGCTGGAGCCCTGTGCAAGTGGGGCCAGCTGGGCAGCAAGGCAAAGGTGGTCTCCTGGCAAGGTTTCCCTCTGGGTTGCGGTTGTTTTCCAGAGCTGCTGCAACAAAGTAGCACACCGGTGGGGATTTAAAGCCACAGACTTTTATTCTCGCACAGTTCTGGGGGCCAGTGTCTGAAATCACGGTGTCAGCAGCTCAAAGGGAGGAGCCTTCTTGCTTCTGCCCCAGCTTCTGGCAGCGGATGGTGTCCCTTACTGTCCCTCAGCTTGCAGACACACCCATCCCATCTCTGCCTCTCTTTCTGTGGCCTTCCTTCCGTGCATATGCGTCCAGACTGCCCTTCCTACAAGGACATCAGTCATGACTCAGGGCCCACTCTGAGGTCCAGGACAACCTCATCGTGGCTCAATTACATCTGCACAGACTTTATTCCCAAATAAGGCCAGATCCAGGAGGACATGCGTTTCGGGGACTCACTGTCAGGCCCAGCTAAAATGCTGCCTCCTCCAGCAAGCTTTCCCTGGTCCTCTGGGACCACCTCCTGTCCTCTGAGTCCCAGCAGGGCCTGTGGGCCACTGGATGTGGTCCGCATAATATGTATGATTGCATTGAACACATTGGTTATGTAGTGTTTTTTTTTTCTCCCCTGTGTCTGCCTCTTGGTACCCATCTGAGGCATCGCCTCCTCTGGGAAATCCTGCCTGTGACCTAGCCCCGACTCTTGTCCCATCTCAGATGGCACGAGAGGCACAGTCCCCAAGCCAGTGCTGGAACTGCAACAGGGTTTCTGCCCTCTTACCTAGGCATGGTCATTGCCACCTAGACGGGAGTCCTCAGCATGGAATTTGGGTTTAACCAAATGGACCATGGAAAGAAGGATCATACTACTGCTGTGTCATAAAAGCATCTCAGTAAGGCCACTTTTATTCAAATTTCTCAGCAAAAGGTCTGCAGTTTGATGACATTAGAGCAGCAGCAAAGCAGATATAGAGGGAGGAAGAGAGAGAGAGAAACATCAACTGGTTGCCACCCACATGACCCCAACTGGGGCTGAGGACAAACTGCAAGTGAGGTACATGCCCTTAACTGAACCCAGGTCTCCCTGGTCCATGGGCCAATGCTCTAACTGCTGAGCCAATCTGGCCAGAGCTAGTTTGTACTTCTTAACCCCTTCATATTTTTCACTCATTGCCCTAACCCCTCTCCCCTCTCCCATCTGGCAACCAACAAAGTTTTCTGTATCTATGAGTCTGTTTCTGTTCTCCTTGTTCATTTTGTTTTTTGTTTTTTTTCAGATAGAGCAGGAGGGAGAGTGGGGGGAACAGAAAGAGAGAGAAACATCGAGGGGTTGCCACCCACTGGTGATTGGGCCCACAACCTGGGCATGTGCCCTGAGCGGGAGTTAAACTGGTGACCTCTTGGTTAATGGGTCAATGCTCAACCACTGAGCCACACCAACCGGGCTGTCTTTAACTTTTTTCATTTTGATGATGATGTGTCTTGGTGTGGGCTTCTTTTGGTGCAGCCACTGAGGAAAGCTGTATGGGGTTACCTCAAATAAAATGGGACTGTGTTGTGACATAATGATTTCACTTGTGGGAATTTATCTGAAGAAACCCGAAATGCCATTTTGAGAGAATAGATGCACCCTTATGTTCATTGAAACATTACGTACAATAGCTAAGATTTGGAAGAAGCCAAAGTACCCATCAGTAGAGGAGTGGATAAAAGAGCTGTAGTACATCTACACAATGGAATATTACGCAGCCATAAAAAAGGAAGAAAATTTTACCCCTTTTGACAGCATGGATGGACCTGGAGAACAATATGCTGAGTGATGTAAACCAGTCAGAGAAAGACAAGTACCACATGATCTCACTCATACATAGAATCTAATGAACAAACTGAATAAGCAAAAGACAGACAGACTCGCCAATAGAGAAAAGGCAGACAGCCTGTTGTGGGGGAGGGATTGAGCAGAAAATAAAAAGAGAGCAAGAACTCATGGACACAGCCAGCAGTGTGTTCATTTAAGAGGTTGGGGTGGGTGGAGGAGGAAGAGGGCATAGAGGGGATAAATGGTAATGGAAAAAAAATTAAGGAAAGAAGAAAAATAAATAAATTGCAAGAAAAGACTAGTAGCCACCATATTGGAGAGTAAAAATCTGGAGTGTGGTTGCTTTCACGCATGGCATAAGTCCAGTCCACTGAAGGGCTCCCCACCCACAGCCATGAGGACCCAGATGGTCCCAAAGCAAATGGGATGTTGTCCTGCTGGCCTCTTCCCCATGCTCTGCCCAGCTCCTGGGTCTGGGCCACTCAGAAACCCTCCAGATCAACTCATCACCACATTCTTTTCTGAGTTAGCAATCAGCAATCATTTTTAATCTATTAAAAAATTATTTTGTTTGCATGTGAATCTTTGCCTGTTCTGTGAGTCACCTGGTGTTCCAAACATATGTCCCTCTTGTGGCAGCAGTGGGAAGGAGCAGGTCAAACAAACCCGTGGCCCTGGAGGTGGGCTCATCTATCAGCACCTTTTCTACTGTGAGCCAAGAATATTTTGGTTGCTAATTTTAACCCAAATAGTGTCAGTCTCTCTGTCTTTCCTCTTTGGGCACTTGTTCTGTGATTTCAGTTTTCAAAAACAAAATGTTTCTGTATGCAAAGCTCTCAGGGTGGTTGTGGTCTCCAGTATGTTTCTTGTACAACGAATTCATTTTGCTGTGGTTTTACAGTTTTGTGAGCAGCCCATGTAGGCGCTGTGCGGCTCGGAAGGAAGGCACGCACACAGCCTCACACGAGGGGGTCAGACGCAGCACTCGATCAGCCGATACTGGCCATCAGAGCTTCTCAGCATCAGCACTATTGACATTTTGGGCCAGATGACTCTTTGTTGTGGAGCTGTCCTGTACATTGTAGGATGTTCATCAGCATCCTTGGCCTCTAACTAGCAGAATCCAGTAGCTACCAGCCCCCCCCCCCCAAACCCCTACCCCACTGCCACTGAGACACCAAGAGGGTCTTCACACAGTGCCTCTTGAGAACACCGCTGGTGCAGACAAAACCTGGAAGGGCAGAGGAGAGACATGTGTGAGACCTCTGGAGTCACCCGCCTTGGAGATAAAAGTGCAAAGACTACAAACGTCACCAACTGAGCATTTTCTGCGGGTTTCTAGGTCCAAGATAGGAAGACGACTCTGTGAGAGACTCATGCCAGCTTTCTTCCTTCCTGTCCATGTCCTGTTCTGGGCGCCAGGCACTGGGAATGTGCGGATGAACACACAGAGGAGCTGATTCATTTATTCCACACTGTGTGTCAGGCACTGTTTATGCACCAAGAGTACAAGTCCAAGTTCTCCCAAGAACCTAGAACACCCAAAACAAATTTGAAAAAGAACCAGGTTGAAGCTACAGTCATCAAGAGTGTATCCAGACACGTAAATAGACCAACGGAACAGAACAGAGAATCTAGAAATAAAACCATACATCCGGATAAGTGAATTTCAACAAAGGTGCATTTCAGTGAAGAAGGAGAGCCTTTCAACAGAGGGCACTTGAACAACTTGAAATCCATGTGCAAGAAGCAATAAACTTGGATCCATACACAAACATTAATACAAAGTACAGTTCATATGCCATATACAAAGGTCTCACCCAAAGTGAAACCTAAAAGTGTACAACTTCTAGATAAAACTATTTGAGAGGACCTTGGGCAGGCAAAGATGGCTTAGCTACACCAAAAGCACAACCCATAAAAGGAAAAAGTGGTACATTGACTTCTTTTCATTGATGCTGTTAAGAGAATGAAAAGACAAGTCACAGACAGAGAAAATATTTCCACATTAGGTGTCTGATAAAATACTTGTATTTAGAGTATATGACAAACTCTCAAAACCCAATAATAAGAAAGCAACTTAACTTTTCAAAATGAGCAAAAGATTTGAACAAACACTTCATCAAGGAAGACCTGTGGGTGACTAATAAATAAGCCCATGAGAAGATGCTCGACATTATTAGTCATTAGGGAAATAAAAGTTGAAATTAAAACCATAATGAGACCCCACTGTGCACCTGTTCAGATGGCTGGCACTTAAGACTGACCAGTGGTTGAGGGTGTGGAACTCTCATTTTCTGTTGGTCAGAGTACAGACCACATGACCGTTTTGAAAAATTATTTGGCAGTTTCTTGAAATTTTAAACATACACCTACAATATGATCTAGCAATTCTACTGCTAGATGTTTACACTAGAAATTTTTTATCCTCACCCGAGGACATTTTTAGCATTTATCTTCAGATAGAGCAGGAGGGAGACAGGGAGGAAGAAAGAAACACATCAAGAGGCTGCCATATGACCCCAACCGGGCCAGGGACAAACTGCAACCAAGGTACATGCCCTTAGCGGAAACTGAACCCAGGTCTCTCTGGTCCATGGGCCGATGCTCTAACTGCTGAGCCAAACTGACCAGGGTGCAACTTTATTGGCAATTGCCCCAAACTGGACATAACTGAGATGTCCATGCATAGACAAATTGATATATTAAACAATGGAGTATTACTCAGCAATGAAGAGGAACAAGTGTGTCCTGGAGGGAATGTAGAACCCTGGGCCAGGGTTTCTGAGAGGGAACAGTCAAGTTCCTCAGGCATCCCATGGCTTCGCGTCACTCAGAAACCCGAAATCCTCACAGTGGCCAGAAGGCCCTCAGTGCTCAGACTGTGACCCCCAGCTGCCTCAACCCCTCTTTCCCATCACCATGCTCCAGCCATGCTGGCGTCTCTGTTCCTCACACTGGCCAGATCTGTTCCCTTTGCTCCTGCTTTACTTGAATGTGCTCCCACAGAGAACCACCAGCTCCCTATTTTTCTCCTTCATGGGGTCCCCTTTACTATCTGTGGTGGACTAAATACCAACCCCAAAGGTATCCAGGCCCTAATCCTTGGGACTTGTGGGTGTTTCCTTAGAGGACAGGGCCTTGGCAGGTGTAATGAAGGTCAGAATGGTGATGGGCATGGATTGCCCAGAAAGTCACTTAGAGTCCTCATGCCAAGGAGGCAAGTGGCCGAAGCAAGATGCTGCCTGCTGCTTGGAAGGTGGAGAAGGAGCCCAGGGATGAGAAGCTGTGCCCCAGGTGCTGCAGAGGCAGGACAGCCCCGGGGCAGCAGAAGGGCCAGGGCCATGGACTCTGGCCTCCCAAGCTGTGAGGGGAGAAATGTGCTTTGCTCTGGGCTTGTTCACCCCGGCAACCACAGGACACAAATGCACCTGAGAGCGGCGGGCCCCTCACCGAGGATTTCTTTCTTCTGTCCCTGCCCCCTTAGCCTGTGTAGGAAAACCCTAACATGTCTTTTTCCTGTGAGTCTCATTTACTACCTGCACAAACCACTCCACTTCTGACACTTTCCCATGCCAAGCAATTCTCTGCTGTACCGGCTGGCCCCCCACTTAACTCCCTTCTAACACCACGACCCAAGACAGCACCAGACCCACAAGGTAAGGGCTCAGTCCCCTCAGGGCCCCCCATATACACACACCAGACCCCCCAGGTTAAGGGCTCAGTCCCCGCAGATGCCCCACATATACACACACCAGAGCCCACAGTTTAGGGGCTCAGGCCACTCAGATGCCTCCCCCAAACATATACATGCTCTTTAGATGCCAGTCCTAAGCCCAGGTTGCCATCTGTGCTCCTGCCCGACTGACTATAGTTCGGGGTTCCAACAACCCCTCCTTGGGTTCAATTTATTTGCTAGAGCCACTCCCAGAACCCAGGGAAGCACTTAGTAAGACAGAACAGTTTACTTAGGATATAATAAAGGGAGCAGGTGAACGACCCAATGAAGAGATACATAGGGAGAGGTCTGGGAGGGTCCCAAGCACAGGCATTACTATCCACTGAGTTTAGGGTGCATCACCCTCCCTCGGGGGTACGTTCTCCCACCTGGAAGTTTTCTGAACCCCTATCTCTGGGATTTTATGGAGCCTCCTCACAGAGGTATGACAGGAGGGGAGAGAGATAGAAACATCAATGTGAGAGAAACATCCATCGGCCAACTCCTGCATGCCCCCTGCTGAGGATCAAGCTCCCAATCTGGGCTTGTGGCCTGACCGGGAATCAAACCAGGACCTCTCACTCCATGGGACAATGCTTAGCCACACTGGCCAGGCCCACATTTGTTTTTGTTTTGTTTTTTTTAATGAATTTTTTTGTTACAGATATTTTACCTTTTTACCCCATTGGCACCCCCCACCCCACCCCACCTCCGCCCCATCCCTGGCTTAGTTGTCCATGTCCATACATGCATATAACTTCTGTGGTTTATCTCTTCCCACCCTCCCCCACCCCCGACCCCCTCTTCTGAGGGATGTCAGTCTGTGCACTACTTCCATGTTTCTGGGTCTACTGTATTCCTCAGACTGTTATGTTCATTATATTCCGTATATAAGTGAGATCATGTGGTATTTGTCTTTTTCTGCTTGGCTTCTTTCACTTAGGATAATACTTTCCAGGTCCCTCCATGTCGTCTCAAAGAATAAGAGATCTTTCTTTCTTACCGCTGCATAGTACTCCATTGTGTATATGTACCACAGCTTTTTGATCCATTCATCTACTGATGGACACTTGGGCTGTTTCCAGATCTTAGCTATTGTAAATAGTGCTGCTATGAACATGGGGGTACATATATTCTTCCTGATTGGTGTTTCAGGCTTCTTAGGGTATATTCCCAGCAGTGGGATCACTGGGTCAAATGGAAGTTCAATATTTAATTTTTTGAGGTAGCACCATATTGTTTTCCATAGCGGCTGCACCAGTCTGCATTCCCACCAGCAGTGTATTAGAGTACCCTTTTCTCCACACCCTCGCCAACACTTGTTGTTTGGTGATTTGTTGATGGCGGCCATTCTGGCAGGTGTGAGGTAATACCTCATTGTTATTTTAATTTGCATCTCTCTGATGATTAGTGATGTTGAGCATTTCTTCTTATGTCTTTTGGCCATTTGTATGTCCTGTTTGGAGAGGTGTCTGTTCAGCTCCTCTGCCCATTTTTTAATTGGGTTCTTTGTCTTCCTTTTGTTGAGTTGTATGAGCACTCTATATATATTGGAAATTAACCCCTTATCTGATACATCATTGGCAATGATGTTCTCCCATACAGTGGGTTGCCTTTCCATTTTGATGATTGTTTCTTTTACTGTGCAGAAGCTTTTTAGTTTAATGTAGTTCCATGTGTTCATTTTCTCCTTTATTTCTGTTGCCTTAGGTGATGTATCAGTCAAAATTCTGCTCTGTATGATGTCCGAAATTTTGTTGCCTACATTTTCATCTAGAATTTTTATGGATTCACGGGTCACATTTAAGTCTTTTATCCATTTTGAGTTTATTTTTGTGTATGGTGTAAGTTGATGGTCTAGTTTCATTTTTTTGCATGTAGCTGTCCAATTTTCCCAACACCATTTGTTAAAGAGGCTGTCTTTACTCCACTGCATGCTCTTGCCACCTTTGTCAAATATTAATTGAGTGTATTGCTTTGGGTCCATTTCTGGGTTTTCAGTTCTGTTCCACTGGTCTATATGCCTGTTGTTGTGCCAGTACCAGGCTGGTTTGGTTACAGTCACTTTGTAGTATAACCTGATATCTGGTACTGTGATCCCACGTACTTTGTTCTTTTTTTTCAAGATTGCTGTGGCTATTCAAGGTCTTTTGTGGTTCCATATGAACTTTTGAAGTATTTGTTCTAGTTCTATGAAATATGTCATTGGAATTTTGATGGGGATTGCTTTAAATCTATAGATTGCTTTGGGTAGTATGGACATTTTAATGATGTTAATTCTTCCAATCCATGAACAGGGTATGTGCTTCCACTTTTTTATATATTCCTCTATTTCTTTTTTAAATGATTTGTAGTTTTCTGCAAATAGGTCCTTTACTTCTTTGGTTAATTTTATTCCTAGGTATCATAATTTTTTTGGCGCGATGGTAAATGGGATTGTTTTTTCAGTTTCTCTTTCTGTGAGTTCATCATTGGTGTACAAGAATGCCGTCGATTTCTTGACGTTAATTTTGTATCTTGCTACTTTGCCAAATTCATTTATTAAGTCTAGTAGATTTTTGATGGAGTCTTTAGGGTTTTCTTTGTATAATATCATGTCATCTACAAATAACGACAGTTTCACTTCCTCCTTCCCAATTTGGATCCCTTTTATTTTTCTTCATGTCTGATTGCTGTGGCTAAGACTTCCAGTACAATGTTAAATAAGAGTGGCGAAAGTGGACATCCCTGTCTTGTTCCTGTTCTTAATGGATATGTTTTAAGTTTCTGTCCATTGAGTATGATATTGGCTGTAGGTCTTTCATATATGGCCTTTATTATGTCGAGATATGATCCCTCTATTCCTACATTGCTGAGCGTTTTTATCAGAAATGGATGCTGGATTTTGTCGAATGCTTTTTCAGCATCTATTGATATGATCATGTGGTTTTTATTCTTCATTTTGTTTATGTGGTGTATCACGTTAATTGATTTGCGAATATTTTACCAGCCTTGCATCCCTGGAATGAATCCCACTTGGTCATGGTGAATAATTTTTTTGATGTATTTCTGGATCCGATTTGCTAACATTTTTTCAGGATTTTGGCGTCTATGTTCATCAGGGATATTGGCCTATAGTTTTCTTTCTTTGTAGTGTCTTTCTCTGGTTTTGGAATTAGAATTATGCTGGCCACATAGAACTGTTTGGAAGTCTTCCTTCTTCTTGAATTTTTTGAAATAGTTTGAGGAGAATGGGTGTTAGTTCTTTTTTGAATGTTCAGTAAAACTCCCCTGTGAAGCCATCTGGGCCTGGGCTTTTGTTTGCTGGGAGAGTCTTCATTACCTCTTCAATTTCCTTAGTTGTTATTGGTCTGTTCAAGTTTTCTATCTCTTCTGGGAATAGTTTTGGGAGACTGTGTGTTTCTAGAAATTTGTCCATTTTGCTTAGATTATCGAATTTGTTGCCATACAGTTGTTCATAGTAGTTGTTAATGATCTTTTGTATTTCTGTGGTGTTGGTTGTTACTTCTCCTCTTTCATTTCTGATTTTGTGTATTTGGGTTCTCTCTCTTTGTTTCTTGGTGAATCTAGCTAAGGGTCCATCAATCTTGTTTATCTTTATGAAAAACCAGGTCTTTGTTTCATGTATCCTTTGAATTGTTTTTTTGGTCTTGATGTCATTTATTTCTGCTCTGATCTTTACTATTTCCTTCCTTCTACTTGCTCTGGGGTTTTCTTTTTGTTTCCTTTCTAATTCTTTAATTTGTGAGGTTAGACAGTCAATTAGAAATGTTTCTTGTTTTTTGAGGTAGGAGTGTAGTACTATGAACTTTCCTCTCAGAACTGCTTTCGCTGCATCCCACAGATTTTGTGTTGTTGTGTGTTCATTTTCATTGGTTTCCAGGAAGTTTTTAATTTCTTCCTTGATCTCCTCGGTGACCCATTCATTGTTTAATAACATGCTATTTAGCCTCCATGTGTTGAAATGTCTTTGCATGTTCTTGTTGCAATTGATTTCTCGTTTCATGCCATTGTGATCTGAGAAGATGCTTGATATGATTTCAATCTTCTTGTACTTGTAGAAACTTAGTTTGTGTCCTAACATGTGGTCTGTCTTTGAGAATGTCCCATGTGCACTTGAGAAGAATGTGTATTCTGTAGTTTTGGGGTGTAATTCTCTGTAGATATCTATTAAATCCATTTGGTCTAGTGCTTCATTTAGAGTCTCTGTTTCCTTGCTAATTTTTTGCCTAGAGGATCTATCCAGTGCTGTCAACGGGGTGTTGAAGTCCCCTGCTATGATTGTACTGTTGTCGATTTCTCCTTGGAAGTCCTCCAGAAGATTTTTAATATATTTTGGTGCTCCTATATTGGGTGCATATATGTTCATCAAGGTTATATCTTCCTGTTGGATAGATCCTTTCAATATTATGTAGTGGCTGTCTTTGTCTCTAGTTATGGTCTTCATTTTGATATCTATTTTATCAGATATGAGAATTGCTACCCCAGCTTTTTTTTGCTTTCCATTTGCTTGGAAAATTTTTTTCCATCCCTTCACTTTCAACCTATGTGAGTCTTTTGTTGAGAGGTGGGTCTCTTGTAAACAACATATAGATGATTCATGCTTTCTTATTCAATCAGCTACTCTGTGTCTTTTTATGGGAGCATTCAATCCATTTACGTTTAAGGTGATTATTGATATGTACTTATTTATTGCCATTTTTGTTTAGTGTGGTTCTATTTTTTCTTCCCATTTCTCCTGCTAATTACAGCAGTCCTTTTAACATTTCTTGCAGTGCAGGTTTGGTGCTAATGTATTCCCTTAGCCTTTTTTTGTCTGGGAAGCTCTTTATTTGATCTTCTATTTTGAATGATAGCCTTACTGGGTAGAGTAGTCTTGGATTCAGATTCTTGTTTTTCATGACTTTGATTACTCCATGCCATTCCCTTCTGGCCTGTAGTGTTTCTTGTGAGAAGTCAGCTGAGAGCCTTATGGGGTTCCCTTTGTAGGTAACCTGTTGCTTATCTCTTGCTGCTTTTAGGATTCTCTCTTTGTCTTTAATTTGTGGCATTTTAATTACTATGTGTCTTGGTGTGGGCTTGTTTGGGTTCTTCTTACTTGGGACTCTCTGTGCTTCTTGAACTTGGATGCCTTCTTCCTTCACCAAATTAGGGAAGTTTTCTCTCACTATTTTTTTGAATATATTCTCTATCCCTTGCTCATTTTCTTCTTCTTCGAGGACTCCTATGATGTGAATATTATTACATTTCCAGTTGTCCCATAGTTCTTTTAAGCTGTCTTCCTGTTTTTTAATAGTTTTCTCCTTTTGTTTTTCTGATTGGTTGATTTTTTCTACCCTGTCTTCTAATTCACTGATCCGGTCCTCAGCTTCTTCTACTCTGCTTTTTAAACCTTGCAATGTGTTTTTCATTTCTGATATATCATTTTTTATCTCTTCTTGTTGGTTTTTAATTTCCAATTGGCTTATTTTCAGTGTCTCTATGTCCTTACTCATGCTGTTCAGCTTCCTCAAGATCATGGCTCTGAATTCTAGCTCTGTTAACATGCCTAATTGCTCCACATTGATCTCATCTTCGGTGGAGGTCTCTTGCTCTTTCATTTGGCTTCTGTTTCTGTGCTTCACCATTTTGGCTATCACTGTGGGCTTTGGAGCCTGTCAAGTTTTCCCTGTGGGTGTCGGTGTTCTGCTGTTTGTGGCTCCCTCTCCTGTGTTTAGATGAGTGAAGGAGGACCCACGTTGAACACCACTGTCAAGTCTTACTTTCCTGGTTAAAGTTGCCAGCCCAGGAAAGGTACTGTTATCCTCTAGCTTTTTGCCTGGAGGCTAGCAGTCGAGGTTACTTGATGAGTTTTGGGTTGTCAGTTGATTGAAAAACTCCCTCAGGTGCTTAGCACAAGGGGATTTCCCGAGGGTGGGGCAGATGCTGGTCATTAGTGAGCCTCAATTAGCACTTCCATGGCCCTCAGGGTGGGGTTGGATCTCCGAGGGAGGGGCTGCTGCCTCTCTCAGAACCCTGGGAAGGAGCAATGTGGCCACCGTCCTGAGTGGCTGCACTCAGCAAAAGCTCTGAGCGCCCTCCAAACCCCGAGCGTCCCAACACAGCTCCAGTTCAGTCTGCCCTCCCTCTGCCAGAGCCCAAGGTGAGTGGCTGTGGCTGTTTCAGCCTCTGTCCCAGCTCTGCGCTGTGGAGCCGCCTGGGAGTGTGACCCGAGGGCGCTGCTCCCAGCTAAGGCCGCTGCCTAGCTGCCAACCTGGGCTCCCAGCCCTCGTCTAGCGCCTTTGCAAGCCTACCGGGATGGAGTCAGTGTCCCTCATTATATGGTCCTCACAAGCTGCTTTTCTGTTGCTTTTTCCCGTCGATTTCTCTGTGTTATAGTTGTAATTCCAGTTTGGTTCTGGGAGACGGTCTGTGTAGCTTCCGTTCACTCCACCGGCATTTTTTCCTCCCATGAGAAACAATTGGGAAAGAATTCAGTAATCTAATTTTCATCCCCCCAAGGTGATGGCTGGAGCTGCTGCTCTGTCCCCACATTTGTTTTTAAAGGTACAAAGCATTGTACTTAAAGTCACGGTCCCTTCCAACCAAGCCCCTAGCGTCATTCTCTTTCCAACAGATAACATTCTTGTGAGTGTGGTCTGTGTGTTCTGAGTACATTTTTATAGTTCACACACGTATGTAAGTGTGAATGACTCACACCCAGTGCTGTGTGGGGTCAGAGTTCAGCCCCACAGAGAGAGCCACCTGTGACCACCTGTCTCCCCTCCCCGGTGTGTTCAGGACACCACACACGGATCCTGCTTGTTCTCCTTCCTGCCTCCCAGTGTTCCTGCCAGGACATGTCCCAGTTCATGCACCCAGTTCCCCGTCCATGTGTCAGGCAAGGTCTGAGCAGAAAACAGACGAGGCTCGAAAAGGTGTGCACAGGGCCAGCACAAGCAGCACCATCTTTCTCATCGAACAGGGCTTCATGGGCAGAGCTCCTCCCACGTCCCCTGCAAGGGGCAGGCTGGGTCAGGCTGTCCTCACAGGCTGCAGTATTCCCCCCAGTAGAGTTTTACCCAAGAAGGTGGGGAGGACTATTTCCATTTAGAAATGAGTGCATCACACAAGAGAATTCACCGAGTCACCTCCTCCTGGAGAATCACGAGGAGAGCTCCCCACTGGGGTTCTCTTTACCTGGCCATGCCCCCACAGTTCCATCTGCAAGACCCTGCTGGACAGACTGTCATTCACGGGACTATGTGAGGCGAGGTCCTGGTCCCAGTCTCCATGGCCCCTGGCTGGGTGCCTGCCTTTCTGCCTTTGCTGTCCACCAAGCACGTGGACACACGTGGCGGTGAGTGTGAGGCCAGGCCCACGCTGGACCCTGGGGGGGGGGGCTGGCCAGGGAACAGTTCTTTTCTGCAGAAAGAACAAAAGCACCCACCTCTTTCTCACTTCCTTTTTGGACCCAGAGAGGGTTGGTCTGTGAGTGGCCAGGTGCTATTTATAGGTCCTGGAGGCTGTATGTGAAACCCTGGTCCCTCCCCAGAGAAAAGAGATGTGGGAAGGGGGGACCAGGTGACCTTGCCCTTGGCCTGGGTGACGGAGGCCCAGGTGCTGCAGTTCCAGTCTCAGTGAAACCTGCCCTGGGGGCTCCGGTGGCTGTGCATGGCAGGCTCCCAGCAGACAGCCTGCGACCACCGTAGTCATAGGCGCCCAGGACAGGCTGGGGCTGCTGGCTGGAGGATGACATCCACTCTCCCTGATTTTGACAGAAGGGGAAACTGAGGTCCAGGAGGTTGACTACCCTGTCTGGGGTCACACACTTCCCTTACCCCCAGCCATTCCAAGGGTCCTGGGTCCCCTGTATTGTCCAGAGCCCCCCAAAGATGAGCTTCTTTTCTGCCCCTCCCAGCCATGCCTTCCGTCCCCCACTCGGACATGAGACTCAGATACATGCCTGAGGTCTCGAAGTCTCCATCAGGGCAAGAGTGGAGCCACCCTCCCTCCTTCTCCCACCCCCATTCATGGCGGCCTTTGGTAATCTTTCTTTCTGCATCTCTCAGCTCACTTTCTGGTATTCATTGTAACCTGATTTCCCTGGAATGAAACAGCTGTGTGGTATTCCTCTCTCCCTGCCTCCTCCCTCCCTCCCTCCCTCCCTTCCTCCTCCTCCCCCTCCTCCTCCTCCTCCTTCTTCCTGTGATTATTAACCAGGTACCATGAGCCAGACATTGTTCTAGATGTGATCAGGCTTGTCCTCACTGCCAAGACAAGATTTGAAAAAAGATGTGTAGAAAATGATTGGTCACTTAAATAGACATCTGGGCAAAGAGTCTTCCAGGCAGAGGAAACAGCAGTGCAAAGGCCCTGGGGCAGAAGCAGGATGGATATACTTGAAGCCCAGAGAGGCATCTGTCTAAGTGGGTGGAGTGGGAGGGGGTTGCAGACATCTCCGAGAGAGGAGGGCCCAGCTCAGGCACCTGCAGTGGCTCCAAGGGTTATTGCTGTCAGAGGAGGCCAGGAGCCATACAGGGCTCTGAGGGAAGGAGGCCAAAACCGTACCATGGGTCACACTGCCCTGGGTGGGGGTCACACTGGGGAGGGTCCCAGGCAGAGGATAGAGGCCAGTGAGGAGGCTACCTGGCTAGTTTGAGTCAGTTAAGAAAGGTGAGTCGGACCAGGTGGGACAGGGAGGAGGTGAGAAGTGGTCATCCCAGAATCACTTCCAAGATGAGTCCTGCATGATCTGCTGGTGAGTTGTTGGGGAACGAAGGGTGGGGGAGAGAGGGGCATGAAAGCCACTGACCCTGTGCACATGGCAGGGCCATTCAGCCAGGCTCTGGTTACAGGCCTGTGGCAGCTGGTTGTGTGGCCCTGGGTGGGATTCCCTGAGTTCCCACCCAGCCATCTGAGTGACTGACAGCCTCACAGCTCTGGGCAGAGCACCTGGCAGCTGGTGCTCTAACCACAACACCAGCAGTCACCATCCACTGTGACCTTGGGCCACCCTCTCATCTCCAAATCTGTCTTCTTCTTCATGAAATGCATGCAGCTACTGCACAGTTACTGTGTTTGTAGTCTCTCACAGGTCATGAGAAAATGAATCCCGGGCTGAGAGTGGGTTGCTGACTTTAAAGACCTGCTCCTGCTCCCCAGCTCCTCACAGCACATACCCAGTGGCAGTAGGGGACCAAGGTGGCAACCAGGAAGCAGCTGCAGGGAGCAGGGGCATTCCAGCAAGGGACTTGAATAGCTGAGTGTATGGAACTTTCTGGAAAACCCATCACAGGGGAGTAGAACCAGCCTGATGCAACTTTTAACTGTGGTCCCATCTGCCCCTTGACTAGTCAGTAGTGAACTCTTCCTTTCTTCCTGGATGAAGACTTGGGCCACCGATGGCTTTTCTGGTCACTTTCTAATCATGGAAAGTTCTCTGATACTTCAGTTAAGAAAAGTGTTACCCCACTTCACATGCTCAGCCCCAAGCATCCATGCTCCACCTGGGTCTGTTTCTGCAGGGCACCTCCAGGGGGATGCTGGCACCTCTGATTCTCCACCCTCTCCCTGCCCTTCCCCTTGGCCTGCTCCCCAGCCCCCATCAGGGGGCATGGTGTCCACACACTCAAAGAAATCCCTTCACCAGTCTCCCAGGAAACCCCTGTAGAGGGCGAGGGGCCAGGCACCTTGCCACTGGCCTGGGGAGGAGGGGAAGCCAAGGTGCCTGGCACAGCTTTCTGCAAAGGTGTCCACCTGGGTCACTACCTGGACCCTTCTCATAGCCCTTCCTCCACTCCGATGGCAGGCCCTTGGCCCTCTGAGAGACTCGCCACATTTCCTGTCAGTGTGCTCACAGCCCAGCTCTGAAATCTTTCCCGTGGGTGCCCCCATCTGCTCCAGGTCATGAGAAATAAGGAGATGAAGCCCTGGCTGGTTTTGCTCAGTGGTTAGAGCATCGGCCTGCAGACCGGAGAGTCCCGGGTTCGGTTTCCGCTAAGGGCATGTATAATGGTTGCAGTTTTTCCCCGGCCCTGGTTTTGCTCAGTGGTTAGAGCATCGGCCTGCAGACCAGAGAGTCCCGGGTTCGGTTTCCGCTAAGGGCATGTATAATGGTTGCAGTTTTTTCCCGGCCCTGGTTAGGGTTGTGTGGGTGGCAACCAGTTGATGTGTCTCTCTCATATCGATAAAATACAAAAAAGAGAGAATGTCCTCAGGTGAGGATAAAAACAAATAGAAATAAGGAGACGGAGACCCTGGGGTAAGTCAGAGGAGACTGACGAACAGGGGGTAAATGCAGAGTGTGAGATGTTGGACTGGGTCCTGGAACAGACAGAGGTGTTTAGGGAGAAATGAGTGAGGTGAAATGAAGCTGCCCATTCTCTGTATTTTGTTAGTAACCTTAGTTCGTAGTGACCTGTGCTGTCCAGCTTGGGACACTTCAGTTCTGACAAATGCACACAGTCCTGTGACATGTCAGGGAAGCTGGATGGAGCCAACGGGAACTCACTGGGATAGCTTCTCAGTGTTTTTTGTAAATCTAAAATCATTCCCAAATTAAACATTTATTTAAAAACAGAGACAGTATCATCAAAATGCCAAAGGCTAAAGACAAAGAGAAAATCTTAAAAGTAGCAAGAAAAAAGCAGTTATTTAACTACAAGGGAGCTCCCATAAGGCTGTCAGCCAATTTCTCAAAAGAAACTCTGCAGGCCAGAAGGGAGTGGCAAGAGATATTACAGGTGATGAAAAGCAACAACCTACAACCAAGATTACTCTATCCTGCAAAGCTATCAATGGACAAAGAATCAATGGACAAATCAAGGGTTTCCCAGACAAGCAAAAGCTAAAGGAGTTCATCACCACCAAACCAGTATTATATAAAATGTTGATGGGTCTTCTTGAAGGAGAAGAAGAAAAATATAAACAATAAAATGACAACGCATATCTATCAAAGATTGAATCTACAAACAAAATGAGCAAGCAGAACAGAAACAGCCTCCTACAGAGAACTTTTTGTTGCTTACCAGATGGATGGGGGCTGGAGGGATGGGTGAAAAAGATGAAGTAGAAATTGAGCCCTGGCCGGTTTGTCTCAGTGGTTAGAGCATTGGCCCTTAGACCAGAGAGGCCAGGTTCAGTTTCCACTAAGGGCACGTACCTTGGTTGCAGTTTGTCCCTGGCCTTGGTTAGGTCGTGTGGGTGGCGGCCACTCAATGTGTTCCTTTCACGTAGATGTTTCTCTCTCTCTCTTTCTCTCTCTCCCTCCCACTCTATCTGAACAAAAAAAAAATGGAAAAATGTCCTCAAATAAGGATAAAAAAGTAAAATTAAAAAATAAATAAAAACAGGCAGTTATCATTCCACTTATGATTTGGAAGTCAACAGTGGTTACCCTCGGGGAGGGCAGAGGTTGAGAGGGGCTAGGAGTGGTTTGGCCTTTGCTCTGGGAGGGTCACTGTGTTCAGTCTGTGAAAGTCCTCTGAGCTGTATACTTACAATATATGTCAATCAAATCTTCAAACATTTTCAAAATCTGAATCAACATAAAAACCTGGGTCAGGAAGAGTCTGTTTTGGCTGTAGCATCTTGAAGGTTTATCCAGTGGTGAGCCTTGGCCTGGGGCTGCCCACACTACTCTTGAAGACATGGGCCCAGGCAGGGAGAGCATCAGTCCAGACCTGGGGACCCAGGGAAATGTGGAGCAGGCTGGAGAGGGCACGTAATGTTGCATTTTATTTTATTTCATTTCATTATTTTATTTTATTTTTATCCTCACCTGAGGATATTTTTGCATTTGTCTTCAGACAGAGCAGGAGGGAGGGAAGAAGAGAGAGGGAGAAACATCAATGTGAAAGAGACACATGAACTGGTTGCCACCCACATGACCCCAACTGGGGCCGGGAACAAACTGCAACTGAGGTACATGCCCTTAGCAAGAACCAAACCCGGGACTTTGGTCTGCAGGCCAACATTCTAACATCTGGGCCAAACCAGCCAGGGCCACATGTGACATTTTAAAGAGAAAGTGAAGGAAGAATAATCAAGAAGGGGACATTTGGCCCTGGCTGGTATGGCTCAGCAGTAAGAGCATTGCCTGTTGACCAAAGAGTCCTGGGTTTGACTCCAGCCAAGGGCACGTACCTTGGGTTGTGGTTCATCCTCAGCCTGGTTGGGGTTGTGAGGGTGTCAGCCAGTTGATGTGTGTCTCTCTCTCTCCCTCCCTCCCTCCCTCCAGCTCTATCTGAAGATTAATGTAAAAATATCCTTGGTAAAAAATTAAAAAAAGAAAAAAAAAGAAGAAGGGGACATTTGGGCAAAGGACACGGGAGAAAATTGAGACAGATGCTGAACAGTGTTTCAGGTACAGGGACCCACTGACGCCAAGGCCCTGAGGCAGGAACATGACTACCGCTTTCGGGAGCAGCGAGGAAGCCCATGTAGGTGGAAAGAGTCTGTGTGCTTTGCAAGGACCTGGCTTTGCCCCAGGCAAGGTGAGCACCACGGGGAGGGTTTCCACATCAGAAGGGCGAGACCTGGCATGTGCACAGGATTCCTCCCCACCAGCTGCTGAACTGAGAACAGCTGTGGTATGGGGGGAGGTGAGGGCAAGTGGGCAGTCGGAGCAACCGAGTGATGGTGCGAATTCGATTGCAAATTCGATTGAGTAGTGCAGGGCAAAGAAGAGTGCGGCATGAAGCAGCTGTGAGAACAGGTGAGATAATTTTGGGCGTATTTTGAAAGCAGAACTGACAGCTTGTTGCTGGATTGGTTGGAGGGAGGGAGATCCAGAGAGAGAAGTCAAGGATGACTCTCCAGATTTGGGGCCTGTGCAACAGAAGTTCAGAGCAAGAGAAAGCACAGAGGATGCTAACAGGTGCCAAGTCTGGGTCCGGAGAAGAGAATTGGCTGCCGAGGTGGACATGAGTGCTGTCATTACCATGACATGCATTAAATACAAGCCAGTGTATTAGAGTTCTCCAGAGAAATAGACCAATATTCAGAGAGAGACAGAGAAAGACAGAGAGAGAGAGAGAGAGAGAACGTTCTAAGAAATTGCCTCACACAATTGTGGGGACTGGCAAGTCCAAGATTTGCAGGGGGGCCAGCAGGCTGGGGACTCCAGGGAGGACTTGATGTTGCAGCTTGAGTCCAAAGGCTGTCAGTGAACTGGTGTCTTTCTCTTAAGGCCGTCAACTGATTAGGTGCGGCCCACCACACCTGCTTTATTCAAGATGCTCTGTCTCAACTGTTAAAAATACCTTCACAACAACATTTGAACTACTGTTTAACCAACTATCTGGATACTGTGGCTCGGTTGAGTTGACACAATTCACCGCCACGGTGGAGAGGTGGCAGGGCAGAGATAGTGGGGATCCAGGTCACGGCTTCCAGGAACAGCCCCAATGTTCTTTCAGTTCCTTCCTGGGCTTGTAGGGATCTCCATACAGGTCCCAGATACTCTGAAACCCAACAGGGGCCCCTCATACAGCAAGACTCAGACACCGGAGCAAGCAGAGCCCTTTGAAACACAACTGTAAGATTATACAGAAAAGTCAAATAGAACAAACTACCCCTCTTGCCTTAGATCCTCCTCCAGCCAGATGCCCAGCGTGAGCTCTTGCAACCCGGAGATGAATTTGAGCATTTCTGTCTGGAGTTGCTACACTTAGACCTGTTCTTTTTATCCAACTATGTAGAGTGGTGTCTCGAACTCTCAACCAGACAGTGGACACTTTCTTCTAAAGGGGCAGCAATGAGGGAGCTTGCTGTTTAGCGGGGACAACCTTTGAATGAGGCTGTTGGAAGGAACTCTCCTTGAAGTTGTGTCGGTGTCTTCCTGCTCAGGATGTCCGCGCAGGCTGGCCCTGGGGTATGTGAGGACTGCCACTGTCTCCTCTTTTCCATGGAGTGCCAGGCTGCTTCTTCATGAGGCTGAGGCTCTAGGCAGCTGGGTATGCTCCTCTGACCACATTCCCACATGGAATGCTCCTCCCTGTTTTCTGTGGGGCCTGGCCAACAGCAGGCTGTCAATACCTGTCTTCAAACACATGATGAGCCCATTCAGAGAGCAACATACTAATCCTGGGCAAACTCTATACATTCACAAATTTAACAAAAATTGACTTCCTGCCGTGTTCCAGGCTCGGTGTTTGGGGCTGGAAATGAATGTCTCCAGAGCAAACACAGTCCTATCAGGGTCCCTGGAAAGTCCCTCTCAGCTGTTACTGCTGCTTTGTGCTCCAGGTCATGTCCAGTGGTCAGGGCCCATAGCTGTAACTGTGGGGGCTGCTCCAACTGTGAGGGCTGCTCTGTCTGCTGCAGGACAAGGCACAAGTACCAGGGAATAAATACAAGCTAGGAACAGCCCCCAGACAGTAAGACTGGTAGGAATTGTACATATGCCTCAGGCCCTCAGGGTCTGCTATGGAGGAGCCCAACTAAGTCAGCCCTGGCCTTCATCCAGTGGGAAGGCATGCCATAAACAAATGAGAGCAAATCAATAAAGAATTTTTAATTGCAGGAAGGGTCCTGGCTGGTATGGCTCAGCAGTAAGAGCATTGCCCGCGGACCAAAGAGTCATGGGTTCAATTCTGGCTAAGGGCACATACTTCAGCTGTGGTTCATCCCCGACCCCGGTTGGGGTCATGCGGGTGGCAACCACTCAATGAGTCTCTCTCACATTGATGTTTCTCTCTCTCTCTTCACCCCTCTCTCCTTCTCACTCTATCTGAATATAAATGCAAAAAATGTCCTCAGATGAAGATAAAACAAAAACAAAAACACACAAACAAAGACAAGATGGAAAATTTTGGAAATGAGTGGGACTTGAGAAAGGAATCATAAAACTAAAGATACCCTTACCCTATGGTCCAGCATCGGTGTGCTCTGAGTCAACCCAAATGAGTCCAAAACTCATATCCATGCAAGACTCTGCATGGGAAAGTTTATAGCAGTTCTATTCATGGTTGCCGGAACTTGGAAGTAAGCAAGATGCCCTTCAACAGTGAATGGGTAAATGGGTACCTCCAGACAGTAAAATATTATTCAGCACTAAAAAGAAATGAAGTATTTAACAATGAAAATACTCATAGGAACCTTAAATGCACATCACTAATGCAAAGAAACCATGTGAAAAGACTAGATGAGGTAGAATTCCAATTCTGGACAAGGCAAAACTATGGCAACAGTAAAGATGAGTGGTTGCTAGGAGTTAGGGTTGAGGGAGAGATGACCAAGCAGAGCACAGGGAATTTTTAGGGCAGAAAAATCACTCTGTGTGATACTGTCATGGTGGACACATGTCATTATATTTTGTCAAATACCAGAGAATATTAAACGCAGAGTGAATCTTAATGTAAACACTGGATTTTAGCTGCTGCTAATGTGTCAATGCAGGTTCATCAATTGTAACCAATGTATCACTTTGCTGCTGGATGTTGATAGTGGGGTGGGCTATGTGTGGTAGAGCAGGGGGTATACGGGAATCTCTGTAGTTGCTATTCAATTTTGCTATGAACCTAAACCTGCTCTAAAAAACAAAAGCTATTATTAAAAAGAAACAAAACAGGACTGGAAGCCTGAACAATGGTGCTCAGTGGTTAGAGCATCAGTCTGTGCACTGAAGGGTTGTGGGTTCAATTCCTGGTCAAAGGCATGTACCTGGGTTGCAGGTTTGATCCCTGGTCCCAATCAGGGTGTATGCAGGAGGCAAACAATTGATGTGTCTCTTTCACATCGATGTCTCTCTGTCTCTCTCTGTATCTATCTATTTATCTATCTATCTATCTATCTATCTATCTATCTATCTATCATCTATCTATCTCCCCCTCACTCCCTCCCTTCCACTCTCTCTGGAAAAATCATCAGGTGAGGATTAAGAAACAAACCAACAAAAAATACTGGAAGAAAATAAACCATAAAGATATATTTTAAAAAAGGAAAAATCAAATGAAACTGTGGACCTGAAAAATTGAGTAACTAAAATTAAGAACTCAAAGTTTAATAGCTTATTAAATAGAGCTAAAAAAAAAATGTAAGGGATATAAAAGTAGGTCAGAGGAAAATATATAGACTGGAGAGACAAAAGAGCATAAGAAATGTATGGGCCATGGTTTAACAGGTCCAACTTATGTATAATTGAAGTCCCAGAAGCAGAGAGAGAAAGTATTGGGCAGCAATAATAGTTTGAGATAGCGATTTTTAACCTTTTTTTTATCTCATGGCACACATAAACTAATTACACCAAAATTCTGTGGCACACCAAAATATTTTGTTGATCTTTACTCCATTGTATGCTCTTGCTTCCTTTATTAATTGAGAATAATGTCTTGGGTCGATATCTGGGTTCTCTGTTCCATTCCACTGAGCTATCTGCCTGTTCTTGAGCCAGTACCAGGTTGTTTTGATTGTAATGGCTTTGTAGTATAACCTGATATCTGGTACTGTGATCCCTCCCACTTTTTTCTTCTTTTTCTTTTTTTTTTTTATCCTCACCCAAAGACAATTTTTTTTGTATTTATCTTCAGATAGAGCCGGAGGAAGAGAGGGAAGAAGAGAGAGAGAGAATCATTGATGTGAGAGAGAAACATCGACTGGCTGCCACCCACATGACCCCAACCGGGGCTGGGGACAAACTGTAACCGAGGTACGTGCTCTTAGCGGGAACCGAACCCGGGACTCTCTGGTCCAGGGGCGGACACTCTAACCGCTGAGCCAAAGCGGCCAGGGCTGCAAACAATATGTGTGCACACGGCCCCACACTCTTCGGAGCAGCACGGATGACAGAAACGGCTGCAATCGTCACCATCTGCCTCTGGAGCGGAACCCAGGGCCGAGGGAGCCCCGCCTCACTGCCTTCTCCCTCCCGTCCTGCAGGCCTCAGGCCTCAGGCCTCTCCACCCTTCCCTCTGCCCATGCTCCCCAGGAAGACAGCAGGGTATCCCTGCATCCTGCCTTCTGCACTAGGTCTTATTCTCAGACCCCCTTCATTCCCGCATGGATGTAGAGACCCAGCCACTCACCCTGCCATCAAGGGTCAAGGTCAAAGCAACATCAGCTCCATTGCCATGTCAGTGGACAACCCAGGAACCCAGGCAAATGTTCTGCCAAGCACGTCACACCTCTCCTAACAGGTGAAGACATTCGAAACACAGAAAGAGAAAGGCCCACAGGTCAGAAGAAACTAGTCATGCTAGATGATTGACGATAGCAAATACATTCTTGAAGAAGTGAGGGGGGTGTTAAAATCACTTGCTAAGGCCCTGACCAGTTTGACTCAGAGGTTAGAGCATCAGCCTGTGGACCGGGTTTCCACTAAGGGCATGTACCTCGGTTGCAGTTTGTCCCTGGCCCTGGTTGGGGTCATGTGAGCAGCAAGCACTCAATGTGTCTCTCTCACATTGATGTTTCTCTCTCTCTCTCTCTCTCTCCCTCCTGCTCTATCTGAAAATAAATGCAAAAATGTCCTTGTGTGAGGATGAAAATTAAAAAAAAATCACTCACTAAGGAAACATGCACTAAAACTACCCCCAGCCACCCTGGTCGGTGTGGCACAGTTGAACAGTTGGCTGGAGCATCACCCCATGCACCGAAAGGTCAAAGGTTTCATTCCAGGTCAGGGCACATGCATGCCCAGGTTGCCGGTTCAATCCCCTGTCAGGGTGCATGTGGAAGGGAACCAATCACATCTTCTCTCTCTAAAATCAATAAAGGCATGTTTTCAGGGGTGAGGATTTGGGGGGGGAAAAAAGCTTTTTACACTACCCTAAGTAGCTGTCTGGGCACCAATGCCTCGGCCCGAGTCACCCAAGAGAGCCTAAGTTTCTACACAACAGGAGAACAAAACACAAGCAGAAGACAGGACTGTCTCCACTCAAACAGCCATGTGTGGGAAAAGGTGAGAGAGCATGGGTCATCCCAGAGGGGTCTCTCCTGCACTCCCCATGGCATGGGTACAATCTGTGTGACAACAAGTAGGACTCAGAGAGCCCTCTCTGAGAGTGAGGACATTTTGGGACCACAAACTCATCTGCTTTGCCTGAATCTCCCTTTGAGGTGGGGTAAGCATGGGCGGGATGAGCCCTGATCAGAGCCCTATGAGAGGGTTCTTGGGAGCACGCAGTGACTCGGGGGCATGGACAGGCACCTGTGACCTGCCACATTGCACAAGGTGCGCTTAAACATAATGACACTTGGTCCAGCGGGGCCTCTAGGGGCAGAACGGCTCACCACGAGCTCAGCCCAGAGCTGTGACTTGCCAGGACCCCTAAGAGGACCAACATACATTGGACCCACAGGAAATGTCACAGAAGGGGCAGGATAAAGGTCAACACCTGTTAATAACTGGTAAACTCACCCTGGCCAGTTTGGCTCAGCGGTTAGAGCATCGGATTGCAGTCCAGAGAGACCCGGGTTCGGTTCCGCTAAGGGCGTGTACCTCGGTTATAGTTTGTCCCGAGCCCTGGTTGGTCATGTGGTTGGCAGCCACTCGATGTGCCCTTTCACGTCGACGTTTCTCTCTCTCTTCCTCTCTCTCCCTCCCACTCTATCTGAACAGAAAATGAAAAAATGTCCTCAGGTGAGGATAAAAAATAATAATAATAACTGGTGAACTCTCTCAGAAGACTTTGAATTCCAGAGAGCATCCTTCACTTGATAGATCCCACTTCCTAAGACCCTCTGGGCAGGGGGGCCTTCAGAGGAAAGCTAAAACATGGTCTCAGGATCCTAAGCAAGGCGAGCATGTCCCTAGTCACCACCGTGCCACACGACCCTGAAGTCCAGGAAGTGCACAGGACAGAAGTGGGCTGAGAAAGAAGGGAATAAAACCATGAGGACATGTGGATACGTGACCCCGTGCCAACAACAGTCACCCAGAAAATGTGACACTGAGCCCAGAGCAGCCGAGGTCATGCGGAGCTGGGAGCAGAGTCAGCAGAGAGCAGGCTGGGCGGCTGGGCGAGCACTCTGGAATCCATGGAGGACACAGAGAAGCTGCCTCAGCTCCATGTGTGAGACAGGACAGCAGCACTGGCTGATGTCCTTAAATTAGGTTCTAGATTGGTGTCACGCAAACCAGTGCCAGCAGGATTCCCAGGAACTCCAACCCCATCCTGAACTTGTGGTCCAGGAATGGGAACCCGATTGAAAAAAAAGTGTAGAAAGGGCCCAGTCCCCCAAGGAAGACAAACCAGAAAGCCACGGTCACTACCAATGAAATAAACAGCAGGCCAGTGTCATGCGATAAAGGAGCAAGCTGGCCCTGAACAGGCTGGGAGACACGCAGGACTCAGGGAGGGTGGCCACGGTGCTGGGGAGGCAGCTTGTGACTTGGGGAGAGAGGGCTGGACCCCTACTTTACACTGGAAATTAAGCTGGTTCCAGACCCAACGCTCACGGCATCAGAGAAGTGCAGGAAAACCATGGAGCTCCATTCCGCCCAGACTGGCACTGCTGGGAAGCGGGCGGTGTGCAGGGCTGGTGAGGCTCTGGGGAAGGGAGACTTGTGTGCTTTGCTGGGGGACATGTGGCATCCCCACTTTGAAGAGCAGGGCTGCATGCCCCGGCCAGGGACCCCAGCATGGCTCAGCCCTGCAGAGGGCAATGGCAGGGGCCTCGCCCCCAGATGATCAAGGTAGGGAGCTGTAGGACCCCACCATGGTAGGTAGTCTGGGGTCCACCCCAGACAAAGCACCCTGCCCCCACCCTGCCTTTGTACAAGGCTGGGAACCTATTCAGGGATTCTGCTGCGGGGGAGCTGAGAAGAAGCCAGGAGGAGGAGGAGAGCTGTGTGGACAGGGCTGAGGAGCACAGGCACTGAGGACCGCCAGTTACCACTCTCCACACCAGCACCCAAAACCCACAGAAGAAAGCGTGGAGGGTGGCTGGAGGACAGCCTGGAGGAGACCCTGACCTCTTCTGTGGCACCCTCCCCCAACCCCTCTGCCAGCTAAATCTTACTGAGGCGTGCATGACTGATAGATTTCATAGACATTGACTCTGCAGTCTCACACGAGACACATGCTATCTACAAAGACCATGGACACGTTGCAGGTGTCGTGACGGGTCAGCAGGGGCACTCTGTGGGACCTGGGCATGGTGAGCAGGCACAGGCCAGGTGATGGCTGGGGCTCGAACCCAGAGGTGACTGCTTCCAGCTCCCAGACCCTCCCTGGAGACACCAAGTCCCCCGCTGCCTCCACCAACTCCTGCTTCAAACTGGTCTTTGAGGGGGAAGAGAAGCAATCTCCTTCACATAAATGTTTAACTGGGAATTAACATTTATGAGGCTGCTGAAGAACAGGCTGCAGGCTAAATAAATATTAACAAGGATACGTCCCCCAGCCCCAAGCGGGCGTTAATACCTCTTTTTGTGCAGCATCCATTATCCAGCTATGGCCCAACTCCTGGTTGGGGATGGGGAGGGGGAGGGCACTGGTCTGAGGCTCCACAGACACCTCTCTGCGCTGGGCTGAGCTCCCTCCCAGCACACAGCTGCCCACAGGGCCGTCTGCCAAAGCACCGCCCCACCTGCAGCCCATGAAAACCCACCTCACAGCCGCCACTTCCCCAGGTCCACCAGGCTGCTGCCTGAGATGCCGCCTCCCGCAGGAAGCCCTCCTTATCCACTAGCTAGAGGACCTCCACCTGGCCCAGCCACAACTCCCGCCCAGCCCTGCCCCAGCCAGTCAGGGTTCCCCGAGAGGACCTGGTTTTCCGAGTCCCAGACCCCCCGCCCGCCTGGAGCCTAAGCCCCTCCCGTGAGGGAGCTGACCATGGGTGGAGCTTGCCCGCCCTTGCGTGGTCAGTGCTGGAATGACCTCCCCCAAGGACGCGGTCTGAGATAGTGGGTCGCGGCCTGGAGGGAGGGGCACTCGCACACCCACTAGGTCCGAACTAACCGGCAAATGGGGCTGCACGCTCCCACGACCTGGCACTGACCGATGACCAGCGCCCTTGCCCCGCCGTCTCACCCCGACCCTGATCAGGACCCCATTCCAGCTGCCGGTGGACTGTCCTGCGGGGGTGGGAGGCAGAGCACACAGTCTCTGAAGTAGCCTCATCCCCCCTTAAGCCGGCTGGCAGGGTTACTGGGCTCCTGCGCCCACCCCATCCGGCTATCTGCCCCCACTGCCCCTGGACTCCACAGATCTCTGGGGAGAGCGAGAGGCAGGGGAAACAGCTCCTCCAAGGTTTCTGAGCGGGGAGTGCCCACCAACCATGCATGGTTCTGCATTCACAGGCGGGGTTGGAGGCCTAGAGGCCAGCACCCCGGGCTGTCAGTGCCAAGGCCAGAGCTGTCTGGGCGGTTCAGTGCCCATCCCACTGGCCCAGAGCCCACGGACACTTCTCTGGGCCACCCCACCCTCTGCTCTTCGCTGGGTGTCCCACACCTGCTCCCTCTTGACAGTGGGCAGCCAGAAGGAGCTTCTAAATACTTGACCCTGGCACCGCTCTCCCTGAAGCCCATCTGAGCCTTCAAGGGAGCAAAGCCCAGCCCGCCCTGCCTAGCCTGGTCCCGCTGGCCCTTCCGCTTCTCTGACAGGTCCTCAAAACGAGTTCCTTTCTGGCCTCGGAGCATCCCGACTTGCTGTTCCCTGCCTGGAACAGTATCCCCTTCCCTCTACCTAGGTTTCACTTGCTGAGATTTTAGGCCAGAGTCACTTCCTCCAACAGGGCTTTCACAGTCCCAGGTGAGGCCAGAGCTCTCGTCCTCCCTGCCATGTTCATGAGCTGAGTCCAGTGAGACCTGGGAGTCTGGGCTGCAGAGACCAGGAGGAGGAGGTGGTAGTGGACCACAGAGTGGCGGCCGTGCTCCAGGCATGGAGTCAACCACAGGCGCGTGGGGTCACGTTGCTGGTCTCGAGGCCCCTGGGCTGCACAGGTCGTGTGGGTCCGGTGAACACGCACCAGCGGGGGCCATTTGCAGCCAAGGGCCTTCACGACTCTGGGCAACAGGACCCCACTGGGCAGGCACTCGTGGGATGTGCTGGTTGCACTGTCGGAATAAATTCCAATCAATCTAGTGCTTTGTTTACAAACATAAACATACAACTGTGAACCCCCATTCCATTGAGAAAGACCACCAAGGGAAAGAGGCACCCAGATTATAAATAGATCATCTCAGGTGGACACAGATCATGCAGGACACAGAAGAAAGTTCAAAAGGATCACTAGACTCCACAGAACACCAGCAGGCAGCCATGAGAGCATCAGGGAGGCCCTGGGAACCAGAGGTGTGACCATCAGAAAAAGGGAAGCGTAGAAGTGACGAAAAAGTGAATGAGTAACCTGCCGTTATAAAGTCTGTTCAGGACAAGAACTGTAAAGTCAGAGGCACTGTTAGGCATAATTATTAGATCTTTTCTTCCTTACCCAACTCCCACACCAAAGCCCAAAAAGGTCAACGATCATTTCCCCATCTCCCTGGAAGTGAGGATATCTGACAAGCGAGAGACCTGCTGGGGGGCTTCTAGGCAAGGACTTTCCTTTCTCATTAAATAAAAAAAGCTCATGAGGAAATTTTTGCACCACACTTACCTCCCTACTTCCTTCCTTTAAACAGTGTTTGTGAACCTGATGGCTGGAGCACTGGCAGCCAACTTGTGATTGAGAGGCAACAAGTCTACACACTGAAGATGACAGAGCAGAAGGAAGGTACAAAAGCCTCAGTCCCATCAGACATTTCTGAGCCACTGAACCCCTCCCCTCCCCCCGGGGAGCACCGTCCTTCAACTTCTTGATAAATAAGTGAGAAACGGCCACAAGATAAAATGGTAGTTGTCCATGTGACTCAAACTGCTTACACTTGGGGCTGGTTACTTGGGCTGAACAATGCTTCCTAGAAAGGGTAAGAGAAAGTAAAGAGAAGGTCCAGAAACTATATACTAGGTGCCCTAGAGCGGTGGTTCTCAACCTTTGGGGGTCAAACGACCCTTTCACAGAGGTTTCCTAAGACATACAGTAGCAAAATTACAGTTATGAAGTAGCAACAAAAATAATTTTATTGGTTGGGGTCACCACAACAGGAGGAACTGTATCAAAGGGTCACAGCCTTAGGAAGGTTAAGAACCACTGCCCTAGAGGATACAGTGGGGATACAAGAAGAAATGGAGAAGAGAAAGAAATATTGATGTGAAAAAGACACATAGACTGGTCACCACCCACATGACCCCAACCAGGCCAGGTACAAACTGCAACTGAGGTACATGCCCTTAGCGGGAACTGAACCCGGGCTTCTCTGGTCCATGGGCCAATGCTCTAACCACTGAGCACACCGGCCAGGGCCACTGTTAGTATTTCAATAGGGATTGCATTGAATCTATAGATTGCTTTGTGTAGTATGGACATATAAATTTTTTTCTTTTTTGATATTAGAGAGAGGGAAGGGAGAGGGAGAGAGAGAGAGAAACATAGAGAGAGAACACTGACTGGCCGCCTACTGCATGCTCTCCACTGGGGATCAGCCCACAACCTGGGCATGTGTCCTGACCGGGAATCGAATTAGCAACCTCATGGTGCATGGGTCCATGCTCAACCACTGAGCCACACCAGCCGGGCAGGTGGAACTATTTTTAAATAAAGTTTGTGCCTGGCACATAGTATGTTTTGGCTATCTGGTCACTTATTATTTGCCTGATGCTCTACACACACACACACAAACACACACGCGTGTGCACACACACACACCCCCCACGACCTTCACCGTGGGCCGTCTGCTTTTCCAGCTGGAGCTCCTACTGAGTGTTCATTAGGAGCCTGAGGCCTCAGCACAGAAACCAGTCCTTGCCTTCTTCCTTTTCTCATTCGTGCCGGGCACAGCTCTGGGTACCGAGGACACGACGGCATCAAGGTGCAGCCCCTGGCCTCCCAATGCTTACAGGCTAGTGTGGAAGCAGGTGACCTACCTACCCGCAGCATGTGGACAAGACAGCTCATTCTTCACAGAACAGCTCAGAAGAAACAAACCAGGTCAAAGTGATAGGGGTGCCTGGGGGCTCTGGCCAGGGGGTTGGAGAGGCCTCTCTGAGAAGGTGCTGCTAGAGCTGTGACTCAGTCCTGCAAACAGCTGGCACTGAGCAGTCCTGACATGGGAACAGCAGGTGCAGAGTCCCTGACGGCAATATGTCTGCTCATCTCCAGGAGTGAGTGGAAGACGGAGGGAGAAGGAGAGCAAGGAGGCAGTGGGGTCAGGCTTCATGTTCTCATGGAGGACCTGGTCCATAAACTCTCTTTTCGTGATAATCAGTCCCCTCCACCCAGCAGAATCCAAAGGAACTACAAGCTTGAGTTCCAATTGCGTTTCATTTCTAACCTTCTCATCCATTCATTTATTCATTCAACACATATTTGTAAAATGTATATTATATGCTGACTACTTCACTGAACTCCATGGACAAGTCAGACACTGATGCCCTCAGGCAGCCCAGGGCCTAGCAAACTCAATGCCTCAGCTTTTCCACCTATACAATGGGCAGGCTAGAGCTGATGTCTGTAAGATGGTACTTCTCTTCCAGGGCTGTATGGTGATGGAGAAGTGAGTATGTCTGTCTAATATCATATGTACAACAGAAAGTTTGGAGACACACAAACAGTGAGGGAGGGAGAGGAGGAGGAAGAGAGAGAGAGAGACAGAGAGAGAGAGAGAGAGAGAGAGAGAGAGAGAGAGAATAAACTGCAAATATTTGATCACTAACCCACCTCTCCTTCCTGAGCTGCAGTGAGAGAGAATCACTTTGAACAGCCTCCTCTGTCTCCTGACCCAGAAGTCTGGGCAGCAGGCTAGTAGCTATTTTCAAGGCTGCAGTTTTGGTGAACAGTTTCTCCACTTATAGCCAAGGGGTGGGGCACTGTGACAGCCTCTCACAGACATTCAAAGGCAGAGGGCTGTCCCCTCCTTGTTCGTGTCTTCTTGTGGATGAATTCAAACCAGTGATTTCAGATGACTGCGTTGTGACAAAACCATCTGGTTAAAAAAACAAAGCACACACATTTAGTAAAGAAGCAAATGTATCACCTGGCATAATGCGTGGGTGGGCTCTCTCAGCCAGTCTGAGGAGCGAGTGGGGTGGGGGTCTAACTGGCATTTACATACTTTTTCGTCCATAAATTTTAAAATTCCTCTGCTAGATATCCTGGTACAGATGAACTCTGAAGGTCTCTCTCCTTTTTTACTTCGTTATGGCTTTGCCAGAATTTATGAGAAGCACCTGCCAATTAAATCCAGAGACTGCTGGCTTTTCTGTTTATATATTTTTAAATTTATTTTATTTTATTTATTTCTGTTACAGATGTTTCTCCTTTTCCCCCTTCCTCTCCCTCCCTGCCCCGTCCCCAGCTGTACTCCTATGTTCATAGCAGCACTGTTTACAATTGCTAAGATCTGGAAACAGCCCAAGTGTCCATCAATAGACCAATGGATAAAAAAGCAGTGGTACATATACACAATGGAGTACTATGCAGCTGTAAGAAAGAAAGATCTCTTATCCTTTGAGACAACATGGAAGGACCTGGAAAGTATTATCTTAAGTGGAACAAGCCAAGCAGAGAAAGACAAATATCATATAATCTCACTTATTTGTAGAATATAATGAACATAACAATCTGAGGAATGGGGTAGTCCCAGAGACGTGGAAGTAGGGTACAGACTGACAATCGCCAGAAGAGGGAGTGCAGGGGGAGATAAACCACAGAACTTATAGGCATGTATGTATGACCGATGGCTTCTCTGTTTAAACAGTGGCATGAGATAAGACTGCCCTCTTCCTCCCCCTCCTCCCTCCTTTCTGCTGTCTTTTAGTCGGTTGCAGGGTGATTTAAGCTATATATTCTCTAGTTGCTTTAAAGATTCCTCCTCCTGCCCTGAGCAGTGGTTAGAGAATCAGCCCACACACTGAAGGGTCAAAGATTTGATTCCCAGTTTATGGCATGTACCTGGGTTACAGGTTTAATCTCCCACCCAGTAAGGGTGCATGTGGGAGGCAACCAATAGCTGTATCTCTCTCACATCATCGATGTTTCTCTCTCTCCCTCCCTCCCATTCTCTCTAAAAATGAATGGGAGAAAAAAAATCCTCAGGTGAGAATTAACGACAACAACAGAAAATGCCTCCACCTCTTCCCCTTCCACTCCCCCTCCTCTTCTGCAGTTTTTGGAACAACATTAACCAATTGCTCTCAAGCATCCTTGGTTTGGAGAAGATGAGGGCTTGCTGCTATTTACAAGCTTGCTGTAGGCTGCCTAACTTTTTTACCTTGTTTAATTTTCTTGTCTCAGTTTCCTTATTCCTCCTGCCCTGGGCTTTTCCTAGCTTGTTACTATCCCATAACAGCAGGAAAACCAGAACTCAACTTCTTTCTGTAAAGAGCCTTCTTTGGTTCTCTGGGAATGGTCTGGGCACATGTGAGGGGCATGGAGAGGCAATGCTGTGCAGAAGGAAGCATTTGGGCACTGGAGGCTAATCACTGACTATTTCTATGACCTTAAGCAGGTCCATGTACTTCTCTGACCCTCAGCCACCTCTTAAGCAAAATAGAAATACAGTTAAATGAATTAATTTCTAAAGATTCAATAAGGTCTATAAAGTGCCTGGCACATAAGCCAGTGATAGACAGCAAGTCTAATTAATAGAAATATAGGGACATTATTAATTTAACATAATTACATTCCTGCCATGATATGCACCTGAAGTTAGCCAATGCAGTCCCTCTCCTGGCTGAGGGTGGGCGTCAGAGGCACCGGACACCTGTGGAGAAGAGCGTGTGCTCCCCAGCACATGGATGCTCACAATGGTGCACCCCCTGAAACCCCATATCTCTTGTTGCCACCCCCATTGTTCCTTCTGTAGCCTTCCAGATTCATCTCCTTCTCCCAACAGCCAAAGGACATCAGTGACTCACTAGCAACAGTGAAAAATGCAAATGAAATCAACAAGGTATCATTTTTCATCTATTAGATGGCCATAAACCTGATACTAAATGAGACTAGTCTATGTATACAAAGAAACAGTGTGGCACTAGTCTGTATGTACAAAAAAACAGTGTGACACTAGTCTCCATATACAAAAAAGCAGCGTGACACTAGTCTGTATATACAAAGAAGCAGTGTGACACTAGTCTATGTATACAAAGAAGCAGTGTGACACTAGTCTATGTATACAAAGAGAGGGGAAGGGGAGATAGCCACATGCTGCCAGTGGAAGTGAATATTGATGTGACCAGTTCGGCAACGTCTATGGAAATTGAGAAAGTGCAGACCTCACAAGTTAGCGGTCCTGTCTGGGAATGTCCAACTGAGAGACTCTCGTATGTTTGCATGCAGAGGCACCCACAGCTCGGCCCAGAACAGCATCGTTCATGACAGCAGATGATCAGACTGTCCCCCAGAGCAGGGCTGGAGGAGCTGGTATGGGACAGTGGGTGGCCTTTCAGAGGAGCAGGCCCATCGCACATGAACAAACATGAGTTGGTCTCAGCGACGTTGGGTGAAAACGGGAAGATGCAGGATGACATACACAGAATGCTATTTACGCGAAGTAGTGCTAACCACTGTACTATTCACAGATAAACACATAGTTATAAAGGTAATGGAAATAAACCTGGAAGCCAGAACCATGTTCATGATGGTGGTTCCTCCTGGGGAGGGGAGGAGAGAGGGGGGAGGGTAACTCCAGAGTTCTCATTGTCATGTTTTCTTTTTTTTTTAGAAAAAAAATAACTTTTTTTATTGATTTTTTTTTAAGACACAGAGATAGAAACATCGATGAGAGAGAAACTTTGATCTGCTGCCTTCTGCACGCCCCCCACTGGGGATGGAGCCCCAAAGCCAGGCACGTGCCTGACTGGGAATCAAACCAGTGACTTCTTGGTGCATGGGTCAACCAACACAGCCACACTGGCCAGGCTATGCCAACCTTTTTATTTCTATTTATCATCAGATAGAGTATGAGTGAGGGAGGGAAAGGGAGAGAGAGAAACATCGATGTGAGAGAGACACATTGACTGGTTGCCCCCCACACAATTGTACTAGGGCTGGGGATGAACTGCAACCAAGTACATGCCCTTGATGGGAATCAAACCTGAGACTCATTGGTCTGTGGGTCAACACTCTAACTGCTGAGTCAAAACCACCAGGGGATATGCCAACCTTTTAACACATAATTCTCAGTGATGAAAATATGGGTTTTGTTATGTCATTCAGAGTCACTTTCTGTACATTGTTTCAGTAAAGGGAATAAAAACACACTCCTTCACAGAAGACACTGATGAAGAAATGTAAAAGGAATGACCAGCTTAGCAAGTCTCCATCCTGCAAATGTTATGCTCACTCCAGCCAAGAGCACCGATGGATGCTAAGGCTCTCTGCCCAGTGGAGGCTGGGACCAAGAGGAGCATGGTGTGAAAGCATCGCCCGGGGTGACACGGGAAGCTGATTGGGCAAGGTGCCTTCATGGGGCTGTTGACAGCACCCCCTTCACAGGTGACCCAGCTTGGCTTCACTGTGTGGGATAAGCTGACAGTATGCGCCACCTCGGAGGACTCCCCAAAAGTGTGTAATCTGATGTTCAGTTTCCAGGAGCCGTGGGATAGAGGGACATGTTATACTCACACGAGGAAACAGTCAGAGACACAGTGGGAGAGTCTGCAAGACACAAGCACAACCCCTGTCAAACAAAACAAACAAAGAAACAAACAAGAAAAAAAAGATAAAAGAAAGAAAGAAGGGGGAAACTATTGTAAAGGAAAAGTGATGAGAGAGACACAACACTATCAAATGCAATGTGTGACCCTTGGCTGGATTCTGATTCAAAACCTGTAGCCATGAAAACATTCTTAGGACCACTGGGGAAATTTAAATATGGACAAGATGTTAGATGATGATTTTGCACAGTCATTGCTTTTCCTAGACGTGAAGTGATAGTCCAGGTAAGAGAAATGCATCTCCTTAGGACATGTCTGTCAACAGGTGCTGGGCGGGAAGGTGGAGAGTCAGAGAGATGGATGTGGAGATGCTGAGCAGATGTGGACGCTGTTGAATCATGGGGAAGGGTCCACGGGCATTCATTTTACCTTTCTTTTTGTTGTTGTTGTTAGTCCTCACCCAAGGATGTTTTTTCCATTGCTTTTTAGAGAGAGAGTGAAAGGGAGGGTTGGGGGTGGAGAAGGAGAAACATTGATGTATGTGAGAGATGCATTGACTGGTTGCCTCCTGCACGACCCTGACTGGGACTGGGGGATAGAACCTGCAACCCAGGTACATGCCCTTGACCAGTGACCCTTCTGGACCACACACCGATGCTTTAACCACTAAGAACACCAACCAGGGCCATTTTACTTTGCTTTTAACCTTTCTCTGAGTTTGAATCTTTTTATAATAGAAAGTTTTGAGGGAAAAAAAAATTAATGGAAAAAGAAACTGGGTGTTCCTATAAAGGGTTGGGAGCCCTTCCTGTAAAGGGATTTTGCCACAGTGGTGGCCCCTGGCATCTCTGAAAAGCCAGTGCCGTGGGGGGACGATTTCCAGCAATACAGGGAACTTGGATGTCAGTCATACATGCAAGTCGCAGTCATGCAAATCAGGGCTGTTGCGCAGTTCTAAGAAGTGTCATTTTTGGAGGCACTTGCTTTCATCTGGCCTCTAGACTCTCAAGAGAAATTTTGCAGCATAGTCTCAAGGGGCCAGAGCGGGTGGCAGGCCCAGGGAAGGAGTCAGGCACTCCCTGCCTGAGATCACAGTACCTGCAGACAGCAGGGGCCCAAGTGCTAGCTTTTCAGATACACTTTGGAGAGTGGACCAGCCTCGCTGCAAAATATTGATCAACAGCGCAGTGTTCTCTTCCACCCAGTAATTCCCCTTAGGAACATAAGCTGTTTGATGAGACATGAAGAAGACAAAATATATATTAGGTGACACTTGATGTGTTTAGACTAGTGCCAGGAATGTGGTCAGTGCCACATAGATACTCATGACTGGTATGATTCCTGATGGGCATTTTAAGAGCTTGCTTACAGAGATAAGGACTATCGCCCAGCTGGTATGGCTCAGTGGTTGAGCGTTGACCCGCACCAAGAGGTTGCTGGTTCGATTCCTGGTCAGGACACATGCCCAGGTTGTGGGCCCGATCCCCAATAGGGGCTGTGCAGAAGGTGGCCAGTTGATGTTTTCTCTCATTGATGTTTCTTTAAAATGTTTTATTTTTAATTTTTTTTTATTGATTTGAGAGAGACAGGAAGGAAGAGAGATAAAAGCATTGATGAGACAGAACATCGATCGGCTGCCTCCTGCATGCCCCCCACTGGGGATCGAGCCCACAACCTGGGCATGTGCCTTGACTGGGAATCGAACCTAAAACCCCTTGGTGCATGGGTCCACGCTCAACCACTGAACCACACCAGCTGGACTCTCATCAATGTTTCCATCTCCCTCTCCCTCTTCCTTCCCCTCTCTAAAATCGATAGAAAAAGTATATAAATAAATAAATGAAAAGATAAGGACTATCTGACAGGATATATGAAGTGGGAAAAGTAGGATGTCAACACTGTTTTGTCTGGATAAGCCAGCAATTGTGCTAAAACAAAGCAGTTGGAGGTGGGGGCTGGAATGAGGTGGTATCTCCCATCCAGTGACTCAGGCCTGCAAATGCCTGGGCTCTGCTGGGGGGCTGTGTAGCAACACCCCCCGTGCAGTTGCTGCCATGCACAGGGACCACAGCCTGGGCCGCCTGGATGGAGAGAGACATGCTCACTGCTCTGTTCCCTCCCACACTGTTTGCGTGTCCTGCCACGTGCTCAGTGGACTGTGCCAGCCCATGTGTAAACGGAGCAGCTCCAGACCTCAAGGCATCTTTACTGTGGGCTCCAAAACTCTCTGGTCACCTTGACTGCGGAGCTTCAAATGAGCATCTGTGCCCCCTGGCAGACAGCTCAGAAAGGGCTGGTTTCAGAATGAGGCCCAGAAAGCTCCAGCACCTGTTCGCAGGGAACCCAGCAAGAAGGGGAATCTGTTTCCATGGGTCACGAAACCCGAGCATGCCCAGGGACCTGCACCAGCACTTCCTTGTGGTGGCCTGGCTCAGGGGAGGGCCCCAGGTGCTTTGGCCTCTGCTGTCCTGTTCATTCCTCCATCAGGAGACAGCGAGGCTCACAGAGATCAAACAACGCCCCCCACCCAGGATGTCCTATCATTTGTTTTCTTCTGTCTGATTGAATACAATCTAGTAGGTTCCCATTTATATTAAGTTTAGGAAGAGGCAAAATGAATCTATGGTGATATATGTCATAAGAGTGGCTAATCCGGGAGGGGTGTACAGCCTGGGAAGGGGGCATGAGAAAGCCTTCTGGGGGCTGCACATATTTTGTCCTGATCTGGGCAGGTTGCCTGGGTACGTGCATATGTAAAGGTTCATTGACGCGCCGGCTCAAAACAGGTGCATTTCACTGAGCACAAATCACACCCCTAATGAAAGAAGACAGAAAGCAAATAAAATCCATTATCTGTCAACGATATGTGAGCAAAACAGCATTAACAAGCCATGTCAGGCAATGAGACACTGGGGAACCCTACCATTCAATTCTCGGCCACCCCAAAAGTTGGTGTGACTTTTGTTTTCTGTTTCATGCCCAATCCAGGCTGGTTTAAAGCACCAAAGTGCCATCCCGGTGGGCAAGACCACGTGTGCAGCTTCAGAGAGCAGCATGCGGTCCTGCAGGTCTGTGTGGGGAGGGTGCTTGTCCTCGAGAGATGGAGAAGAGCTGTCTAAGCCCTGGAGCCAGCTGCATTTTTTGGTGGGGACAGCCCCAGCCCTGGGGTGTGCACACGGAGGTAGGAAGGGGACCCGATGACAGCACCCAGCAGTGACTCTGGGCTTGCCCTATTTCAACAGGCAACAGAGTCTGAGTACCTCTGACTCCCAAATCTACCTACCAGCCCCACTGCCATTGTTACTTTTTTTTCTTTATTGATTTTAGAGAGACAGGAAGGGAGAGGGGAAACATTGATAAAAGAGAACATCGACTGGCCACCTCCTGCATGCCCCTCCCTGGGGATCGGGCCCACAACCTGGGCATATGCCCTGACCAGGAATTGAACCGGCGACATCCTGGTGCATGGTTGGACTCTCAACCACTGAGCCACACTGGCCGGTTTTGTTGTTACTTTTCATTGACACAGTGATACGATACATGATTGTAAAAAGTCAAAACATTACAAATAGGGCCAAGTCCCGTCTGACCATTATGCCCAATCCTGGTCCCCATTTGCCCCGGCTGGAGCCATCCTTGCCATAGTGCATGCCCCTTCAGATCTTTGCCACTTCACACCCACAGGTGCGCAATCACAGACAATCCGTGCATGTCCAGTGTGTGTGTCTGCTTTACTGAAAGGCATCTTAGAAAGTGCCAGCTACAAAGTACCTTTTCTCCCACCCAACAACCTGCCTAGACAATCTTACAGATCTAGCTTGTCCTTTTTAACAGTGGCCTGGGATCCCTGGAGATGTTCTGTGCACCTCATTTATTGAGCCATCCTCAGTTTCACGGGCACTTACATGGCTCACATTGACGCTACTGTGGATTGCCTCGGTGGACGTTCTGTGCACCCGTGGCACGTGAAGAGTAATTTCTGGGTTGTGGGTCAGTATGTTCTACATTTTAATTGACACCAGCAGATTACCCCCCAAAATGGTGGTACCAGCTCTCTCCCTCCAGCAGGACATGAGTTCAGAGTCCCCTAGATCACCCCTGCACTCGATATTGTCGAATTGTAAGACTTTGCCAACCTGATGAATAAAAAGTCTTTTCTCATTGTTGTTTAAGTTTTATTTTTCTGGCCATTGGTCTTTTTTCGGGTTACCAACCATCTGCATCTCCTCTTCTCCTCTGCTCTCTGTCCTCCAAGCCGGCTTTGCTCTGGGTGTCTGGCCCCCCTTCCCCCACAAATGCCCTTCCTCTGTCTCTCCACCTGCCTGGTTCCTTCCTACCCCTCAAAGTCCCCTTCCTGCATGCCAAGGCTTTTCGTGCTGTCTGAATCGGTCTCACCCCAGCTCCCTCCCCTGGGGAGGTTTTAGAGGGTCTGGGAAGCATAAATTTAAAACAGTGTAACAAGCATTACAGTCCTCATCCTCTATATCATTTATTGAGAACTTACTATGTGCCAAGAACTTGCTATAAGAATTTAACTGTTAACTCGTTCAAGTCTCATAATGCCCTGTGAGACAGGCAGTTCTTATACCCATTTCACAGCAGAGAAATGGAGGCACAGAGAAGCTAAGGAAGTTGCCATCAAGGCTTCCCACTTGGTAAGTGGCAGAACCAAGATTCGAACCCAGGCTGTCCAGCTCCAGCGTCGACCTCTTGATGGCTCTGATAGCTAGGGGTAAGGGCAGGGCTTAGGAAGCACAGGATGGGCACTGCTGGCCTGGGGCAGTGAGAAATGGCTCCCTGGAGGAGGTGACACATCAGCTGAGCTTGAAGAAGGAATGGGAGGAGATCACCAGGCAACAAAACAGGAAGAGAAAAGGGCTTGGAGAATGGAGAGCTGGTCATCCTGGCTGCGGCCTGGGGTGTGTGCTGGGGCAGGAGATTGGGCCATGCGATGGGCCAGCCCCAGATCTGGGCCCTAGCAGAGTTAGGCCATCCCAGGCAGACCAGGCCCTCCTGCTCTTGGTGCCCAGTGGTATCTGTGGGAGCTCCAGGAACACAGGCTGAGTGCACCCACCTCAGCCTGAGGCAGACTGCGCAGGGGCAGGGGTGGGGTGGGTCCTGCTGGTTTACATCCCACTAGCTGGGAGAACACCCAGGAAGTGCAGGCCAGGCACTAATCAAATCGAAGGCTAATAATAAACACCCTGAGCAATGAGAGTAGGTGAGGTGGCTGGAGCTGGGCAAGCCAGGAGTAGCGGTGTGAATAGCTAAGGAGGCCAGTGAGTGCATATGAGGAGGGCTTGGCTTGGGTGCTTCATGCCAGTGTGGGGGTTTGGTGGGCATGGCGCCCACAGCAGCTGCACCAGCTCAGGCCATGCCAGGGCCTCCCCTAGTCCCCACATGTGCAGAGCCCTGTGTCTTGGGGCCTTGGGGGTCCTCCCCTTGCACTCCAGGAGAGCTGTGAGTGGGGAGGGAGTCACATGGGTAGGAACCCCCACCCCACCCAAAGCTGGCCCCAGGATTCCAAATCGGATTGATCAGGACATTTTTTAAGTATTTTATTTTGAAGATGATACTTATGCAAAAGCAGAGGAGAGTTTGACACCCCTCCTCAGCCACCACCAGCTTAAACACTGGTCAGCGTATGGCCGACTTGATCACATCCATGCCAGTCCTACCGGATCATTTAACCCATTTTTTTTAAAGATTCTTAAAATTGATTTTTAGAGAGAGAGGAAGGGCAAGGGAGAGAAAGAATCATCGATATAAAAAACATCGATGGGCTGCCTCCTGCATGCCCCTCACTGGGGATTGAGCCTGATAGCTGGGCATGTGCCCTGACCCAGAATCCAATCAGCAGCCCTTTGGTGCACCAGATGACGCCCGACCAACTGAGCCACACTGGGTCACATTGATTTATAGATACCTCAGGGTTTATCTCTTAGAAAAAAACCTCTTTAAATAACAGGACCCCAAAATTACACCCTCCCTCCTACCATGACATCTTCTGAAAAGAATGAGTCCTTAAGGGTCACCAAATAGCCGGTGTTCACTTTCCCGGTGGTCTTATCAATGTCTTTTCCAGCTGACCTGTTCTGATTGGGATCGGAACGCAACCCATAGCACACATTTTGTTGTATATTTTCATCTAGAACAGTTCCCACACTGTCTCACTATTTGTTTCTTTGTTCTTTATTTTTTCAAGAAACTGGATCATGCATCCTGTAGAATTTTATTCGGGGCAGGTTTTGAAGGACGGTTCAGCACGTGACATTGCTGAAGCTGATGAGAGGTGCTGAGTCTGGGTGACCAGGCAGAGGGGACCCAAGGCTGGTGTTCAGGGGATGTCAAAGCCCTTGGTGGCAGAGCCTGGATCTGCACACTGCCCCCTGCTCTTCTGCCCCCACCCCTCGGGCAGGGAGTTGGACCAAGCAGGTGCCAAAGGTCACCTCGGACCACAAGTCAGGAGACTTTGACCCGGTGAAGCCGAATCAGCCCTGCCAGAAGTTGGGAATTCCAGCGCCCGCTGTTCATAAACTTGCTTTGTGACCTGGAATGAACGCCTTGACCTCTCTGGGCTCTGCTGCCTCTGTCTTTCCACACGTCCCGCAGAAACATAAAATTGCTTTGGACCTGCCCGAGTCCCTCTCAGAGAGCTTCAGCTAAAACAAAATGCTTTGAGTTTCTTCAACTCGGTGCTTTTCAAAATAGTTTGACCATAGAGGTCTTTCTGGATGCTAAGCACATGAGGAAGCACAGGCAGGAGACCCCAGGAATTGCCTCTCCTGGCTGCTCTCTGGTGTCACTGAGAGCCTAAGGTGAGCCCGGTGCACAGACCCGAACAGAGGGGCTCTTCCCTTCCCTGAATGTCCTTGGGGCTTCTTTGCCAAGCTTCTGTCTGCCTGGCAGGTGTCAATCTTGGGTGATTCCTACCTCTCCTGGGCTGGATGATGGTTCTTGGATGTTAGGTAGGTCCAGGTGGTAGCAGCAATCGGGGAGCAGGTAAGGCACTCCTCTGGTCAGTGGGTTTCTGCCATGTGGTCAGCGGTACAGTGTGTCCCTGCTAGGCCAGCGACTCTCCAAGGCTGTCCTTGTCTGATCTCACGCACTGCTTCACAGGATTGGGGTGGGTGGCCACTCTCTCCTTCTCCCCTCCCCAAATGAGGGGAAAGTCAGGGTGTTTCTTTATTTTAATCTTGTTTCATTCTCTTATATATTAAATTTTTTGGTTAAATAGCCCCATGTTGGAAGACCAGAAACTAAAAAGCTATCCATAGAGTCTGCCTTCCCTCCTTGTCTTCCACCTGCCCAGTTCCTGCCTTCCCTACAGTAAACAGCTATATTGATATATAATTTACATCCCATAAAGTTCACTGGTTTAAAGTATAAGGTTCAGTTTTTTAAAAAATATTTCGGAGTTGTGCAACCATCACTATAATCTAAGAAAATTTTCATTGTCCTAAAAAGAAACCCTGCCACTCCTCATCCCTCCCACCCCCACCCCGCCACACACACACCATGGGCTCCTACTAATCTGCTTTGTGTCTCCCTAGAGTGGTCTATTTTAGACATTTTATAAAAATGAAATGTGGTGTTCTGTGACTGGCTTCTTCTACTTGGCTTCATGTTTTTGAGATTTATGCATGTTGTAGTGTGTGGCAGTACTTCATTTCTGTTTGTGGTCAAATAATATTCCATTTTAGAGTTATATCACATTTAAAAAAATCCTGACCCAAGGATATGTTTTTATTGATTTTAGAGAGAGAGGAAGGGGGAGAGAAGAGAGAGAGAGAGAGAGAGAGAGAGAGAGAGAGAGAGAAACATCAGTTGGTTGTATCTTGTATGTGCCCCAACCTGAGATTGAACCCCAATCCTAGCCACATTCCCTGAATGGGCATTGAACCCACAACCTTTTGGTGTACTGGCCAATGCTCCAACAAACTGAGCCACCTGGCCAGGACTGGGTGGACCACATTTCATTTTTCATTCATCATTTGAGGACATGGGGTTGTTTCTACTTTTTTGTTACTATGAGCCACTATAATATTTGTGTACAAATATTTGGGTCAACATGTTTGAAGTGAACTTGTTGGGTCATATGGTAAGTCTGTGGTTATTTATTTTTATTTTTTATTGAAAAAAATTTTTTTCTTTATTGATTTTAGAGAGAGAGGAAGGGAGAGAGAGATAGAAACATTGATGAGAGAGAACATGGATTGGCCGCTTCCTGCTTGCCCCCCATAGGAATCAGGCCCACAACCTGGGCATGTGCCCTGACCAGGAATCAAACCAGTGACCTCTAGGTGCATGGGTTGATGCTCAACCACTGAGCCACACCGGCCAGGTGGTGAGTCTGTCTTTAAGTGCTGAGGAATTGCCAAACTCTTTCCAAAGCAACCACACTGTTTCCCAGTCGCACTTAACACATGAGGAATCCACTCTGTGCTGCGTCAACGCCTACCACTGTCTGTCCTGTTCATTAGGGCCATCCTGGGAGGCATTTTTGTGTGGTTTTGATGTACATTTCCCTAATGACAAATGATGTTGAGCATCATTTCATGCATGTAGTAGCCATTCGTGTCTTTTTGGAAAAATGTTTATTTAGCCCCTCAACCCATTTTTAAATTGACTTATTTTGTTACTGCACTCAAAGGATTCGCCCTTTGAGGTGTTCTATTCAAAAACAAGATATGGCCCTAGCCGGTTTTTCTCAGTAGTTAGAGCGTCACCCTGCAGACCAGAGTATCAGGTTCTATTCTGGTTCCTGGCCCAGGATCAGGTGGGAGGCAACCAATCAATGTTTTTCTTTCTCTCACCACCTCCCACCCCGTCCTCCTACTCTATCTGAAGATAAATAGAAAAATATCCTTGGTTGAGGATTATGAAACAAAGATCGAGATATGGTTGTTGCAAGGTAGTTTTATTTATCTGAAGCAAGTAAAGGAGATAGGACTCACATCCAAAGCTTTCTTACACCATGTGGTTAATTACATGTTGATTTCTTCTTTGTCATTGGCTGCATTTAGCAGATTGGGTTTTTGTCAGGCCCATACTGTTCACAGCTGTATCTGTATAACACTGTGAGACATTTAAACAAAATTTATCTTTATTGTTGAAAGTATTACAGGTGCCCCCCTTTTCCCTCATTGACTCTCTCCTCTCACTCCCAACCTCCTCCTGCCTTTCTTACACTATTGTCTGTGTCCATTGGTTATGCATATAAATTCTTTGATTTATCTTTTCCCACCCCGCCCCCCACCTTCCCTCTGAGGTGCATCAGTCTAACAACCAAGTTGTACTTCTTAATCCCTTCACCTTTTCACCCATCCCCTCAACCCCCCCATCTGACAACCAACAAAATCTTCTCTGTATCTATGAATTTGCTTCTGTTCTTGCTCTTTTTGTTTGTAGCTTCAGTTGTTGACATATATGTATTTATTGCCATTTTCTTGTTCATATTTTTTAGAGCTACAATTTTTTATTAATTTATTTTTATTACAGATGTTTCTCTTTTTTCCCCTCATTGACCCTCTCCTCACCAACCTCTCTCACCCAGTCTTCAGATTTGTGCTCTATGTCCATTAGTTATGCATACATGCATATAAGTTCTGTGGTTTATCTCCCCCCCCACCCCACCTTCTGAGGTTTGTTAGTCTGAACCCTACTTCTATGACTCTGGGTCTATTTTGTTCATCAGTTTGTTTAGTTCATTATATTCCAGAAATAAGTGAGATCATGTGATATTTGTCTTTCTCTGCTTGCCTTGTTTTGCTTAGGATAATACTTTCCAGATACCTCCATGTCATCTCAAAACATAAGAGGTCTTTCTTTCTTACAGCTACATGGTACTCCATTGTGTACATATACCACTGCTTTTGTATGCACACAACCACTGATGGACACTTGGGCTGTTTCCAGATCTTTGCTATTGTACATAGTGCTGCTATGAACATGGGGATACATATATTCTTTCTGATTTGTGTTTCAGGCTTCTTAGGCTATATTCCTAGAAGTAGGATCACTGGGTCAAATGGTAGTTCAATTTTTAATTTTTTGAGGTAACACCATATTTTTTTCCATAGTGGATACACCAGTCTGCATTTCCACCAGCAGTGTACTAGGGTCCCCTTTTCTCCACACCCTCGCCAACACTTGTTGTTTGATGATTTGTTGATGGCGGCCATTCTGACAGGTGTGAGCTGATACCTCATTGTTGTTTTAATTGGCATCTCTCTGATGATTGGGGATGTTGAGCATTTTTTCATATGTCTCTTGGCCATTTGTATGTCCTGTTTGGAGAGGTGTTTCTTTAGGTCCTCTGCTTATTTTTTTTTTTTTTAACAATTTTATTTTTTATTTATTTTTTATTTTAATTAATTAATTTATTTTTTTGTTACAGATGTTTCTCCTTTTTTTACCCCATTGGCAACCCCCTCCCCACCCCATCCAAGCCCCATCCCCGGCTTTGTTGTCCATGTCTATTGGTTATTCATACATGCATATAAGTTTTGTGGTTTATCTCTTCCCACTCCCCAACCCCTCTTCTGAGGGATAAGATTCTCTCTTTGTCTTGAACCTTTTGCATTTTGATGATGATGTGTCTTGGTGTGGGCCTCTTGGGGTTCATCTTGTTTGGAACTCTCTGTGCTTCCTGGACTTGTATGTCTGTTTAGTTCACCAAGTTAGGAAATTTTTCTGCCATTATTGTTTCAAACAGGTTTTCAATTTCTTGTTCTTGCTCTTCTCCTTCTGGAACCCCCAAGATGCGAATGTTGGCACGCTTGAAGTTGTCCCAGAGGCTGCTTACACTATCCTCATCTTTTTTTTTTTTTTTTTATCGATTAATTTTTGTTGCAAATGATTCTCCTTTTTCCCCCCAGTGATTCCCCCCTCCCCCTTCCCTCCCTGCCCCTTCCCCCGATTGTTGTCCATGTCCACTGTTCATGCCTACATGTATATAAAGTCTGTTTTTCATCCCTCTCTCAGCTCCCCACTCCTTAGGGGATTGTCCTCAAACTGTTATGTTCATTATATTCCAGAAATCAGTGAGATCATATGAAATTTGTCTTTCTCTGCTTGGCTTGTTTCACTTAGGATGATACTTTCCAGGTCCCTCCATGTAGTCTCAAAGGATAAGAGATCTTTCTTTCTTACCGCTGCGTAGTACTCCATTGTGTATATGAACCACAGCTTTTTAATCCATTCGTCTACTGATGGGCACTTGGGTTGTTTCCAGATCTTAGCGATTGTAAATAGTGCTGCTACAAAGATGGGGGTACATATATTCTTTCTGATTGGTGTTTCAGGCTTCTTAGGGTATATTCCTAGAAGTGGGATCACTGGGTCAAATGGGAGTTCAATTTTTAATTTTTTGAGGTGACACCATATTGTTTTCCATAGTGGCTGCACCAGTCTGCATTCCCACCAGCAGTGTATTAGAGTCTCCTTTTCTCCACACCCTCGCCAACACTTGTTGTTTGATGATTTGTTGATGGCGGCCATTCTGACAGGTGTGAGGTGATACCTCATTGTTGTTTTGATTTGCATCTCTCTGATGATTAGTGATGATGAACATTTCTTCATATGTCTCTTAGCCATTTGTATGTCCTGTTTGGAGAGGTGTCTATTTAGTTCCTCTGCCCATTTTTCAATTGGATTCTTTGTCTTCCTTTTGTGGAGTTGTATGAGCACTCTATATGTATTGGAAATTAACCCCTTATCTGATATATCATTGGCAATTATGCTCTCCCATACAGTGGGTAGCCTTTCCGTTTTGATGATTGTATCTTTCGCTGTGCAGAAGCTTTTGAGTTTGATGTAGTCCCATGTGTTCATTTTCTCCTTGTTTCTATTGCCTTAGGTGATGTGTCAGTAAAAATTCTGCTGCATATGATGTCTGAGATTTTGTTGCCCACAGTCTCTTCTAGGATTTTTATGGATTCATGAGTTACATTTAAGTCTTTTATCCATTTTGAGTTTATTTTGGTGTAGGGTGTAAGTTGATGGTCTAGTTTCATTTTTCGGCAAGTAGCTGTCCAATTTTCCCAGCACCATTTATTAAAGAGGCTGTCCTTACTCCACTGTATGCTCTTGCCACCTTTGTCAAATATTAATTGAGCATATTGCCTAGGGTCCATTTCTGGGTTCTCTAGTTCTGTTCCACTGGTCTATATACCTGTTCTTGTGCCAGTACCAGGCTGTTTTGATTATGGTGGCTTTGTAGTATAACCTGAATATCTGGTATTGTGATCCCTCCAACTTTGTTCTTCCTTTTCAAGATTGCTGTGGCTATTCGAGGCCTTTTTTGGTTCCATATGAACTTTTGAAGTAATTGTTCTAATTCTTTGAAGTATGCCGTTGGTATTTTGATGGGGATTGCATTGAATCTATAGATTGCTTTGGGTAATATGGACATTTTAATGATGTTAATTCTCCCAATCCATGAACAGGGTATGTTCTTCCACTTTTTTACATCTTGCTCTATTTCTTTTTTCAAAGACCTGTAGTTTTCTGTGAATAGGTCCTTTTTCTCTTTGGTTAAGTTTATTCCTAGGTATCTTAATTTTTTTGCCGCAATGGTAAATGGGATTGTTTGTCTAGTTTCTCTTTCTGTGAGTTCATCATTGGTGTATAAGAATGCCATCGATTTCTTGACGTTAATTTTGTATCCTGCTACTTTGCCAAATTCATTTATTAAGTCTAGTAAGCTTTTGGTGGAGTCTTTGGGATTTTCTATGTACAGTATCATGTCATCTGCAAATAATGACAATTTCACTTCCTCCTTTCCAATTTGGATCCCTTTTATTTTTTCTTCCTGTCTGATTGCTGTGGCTAATACTTCCAGTACTATGTTAAATAGGAGTGGCGAAAGTGGGCATCCTTGACTTGTTCCTGTTCTTAAGGGAAATGCTTTTAGTTTTTGCCCATTGAGTATGATGTTGGCTGTAGGTCTTTCATATATGGCCTTTATTATGTCTAGGTATGATCCCTCAATTCCCACACTGCTGAGCGTTTTTATCAGAAATGGATGCTGGATTTTGTCAAAGGCTTTTTCAGCATCTATTGATATGATCATGTGGTTTTTATTCTTCAATTTATTTATGTGGTGTATCACATTTATGGATTTACGAATATTGTACCAGCCTTGCATCCCTGGGATGAATCCCACCTGGTCATGGTGGATACTTTTTCTGGTGTATTGCTGGATTCGATTTGCTAGTATTTTGTTCAGGATTTTGGCATCTATGTTCATCAGGGATATTGGCCTGTAGTTTTCTTTCTTTGTTGTGTCTTTTTCTGGTTTTGGAATTAGAGTTATGCTGGCTTCATAAAACGAGTTTGGAAGTCTTCCTTCTTCTTGAATTTTTTGAAATAGTTTGAGGAGAATGGGTATTAGTTCTTCTTTGAATGTTCGGTAAAACTCCCCTGTGAAGCCATCTGGGCCTGGGCTTTTGTTTGCTGGAAGAGTCTTGATTACATCTTCAATTTCTTCTGTTGTTATTGGTCTGTTCAAGTTTTCAATCTCTATCTAATCCAATTTTGGGAGACTATGTGTTTCTAAAAATTTGTCCATTTCACTTAGATTTTCGAATTTGTTGCCGTATAATTTTTCATAGTAGTTGTTAACGATCTTTTGTATTTCTGTAGGGTCAGTTGTTATCTCTCCTGTTTCATTTCTGATTTTATGTATTTGGGTTCTCTCTCTTTGTTTCTTGGTAAGTCTAGCTAAGGGTCCATCAACCTTGTTTATCTTTTCGAAGAACCAGCTCTTTGTTTTATTGATCCTCTGGATTGTTTTTTTGGTCTCTATGTCGTTTATTTCTGCTCTGATCCTTACTATTTCTTTTCTTCTACTTGCTCTGGGGTTTTCTTTTTGTTTACTCTCTAGTTCTTTAAGTTGTGAGGTTAGGTAGTCTACTAGAGATTTTTCTTCTTTTTTGAGGTAGGCCCGTAGTGCTATAAACTTCCCTCTCAGAACTGCTTTTGCTGCATCCCATAGATTTTGTATTGTTGTGTCCTCATTTTTATTGGTTTCCAGGAAGTTTTTGATTTCTTCCTTGATTTCCTCGGTGACACATTCATTGTTTAATAACATTCTATTTAGCTTCCATGTGTTAAAATGTCTTTGTATGTTCTTCTTGCAATTGATTTCTAGTTTCATACCATTGTGGTCTGAGAAGATGCTTGTTATAATTTCAATCTTCTTGAACTTGTAGAGACTTAGTTTGTGCCCTAACATGTGGTCTATCTTTGAGAATGTTCCATGTGCACTTGAGAAGAATGTGAATTCTGTAGTTTTGGGGTGTAGTTCTCTGTAGATATCTATTAAATCCATTTGGTCTAGTGCTTCATTTAGAGTCTCTGTCTCCTTGCTAATTTTTTGTCTAGAGGATCTATCCAGTGATGTGAGCGGGGTGTTGAAGTCCCCTGTTATGATTGTATTGCTATCGATTTCTCCTTTGAAGTCCTCCAGAAGATTTTTAATATATTTTGGTGTTCCTATATTGGGTGCATATATGTTTATCAAGGTTATATCTTCCTGTTGGATAGATCCTTTCAATATTATGTAGTGGGCTTCGTTGTCTCTAGTTATGGCCTTCAATCTGAAGTCTATTTTATCAGATATCAGTATTGCTACCCCAGCTTTTTTTTCTTTTCCATTTGCTTGAAAGATTTTTTTCCATCCCTTCACTTTCAATCTATGTGAGTCTTTTGTTGTGAGGTGGGTTTCTTGTAAACAGCATATAGATGAGTCTTGCTTTCTTATCCAATCAGCTACTCTGTGTCTTTTTATGGGAGCATTCAGTCCATTTACATTTAAGGTGGTTATTGATATGTACTTATTTATTGCCATTTTTGTTTAGTGTGGTTCTATTTTTCTCTCCATTTCTCCTGGTAATTACAGCAGTCCTTTTAACATTTCTTGCAGTGCTGGTTTCGTGCTAATGTACTCCCTTAGCCTTATTTTGTCTGGGAAGCTCTTTATTTGACCTTCTATTTTGAATGATAGCCTTGCTGGGTCGAGTAGTCTTGGATTCAGATCCTTGTTTTTCATGACCTTGATTACTTCATGCCATTCCCTTCGAGCCTATAATGTTTCTTGTGAGAAGTCAGCTGAGAGCCTTATGGGGGTTCCTTTGTAGGTAACCTGTTGCTTATCTTTTGCTGCTTTTAGGATTCTCTCTTTGTCTTTAATTTGTGGCATTTTAATTACTATGTGTCTTGGTGTGGGCCTGTTTGGGTTCTTCTTACTTGGGGCTCTCTGAGCTTCTTGAACTTGAATGCCTTCTTCCTTCACCAAATTAGGGAAGTTTTCTGTCACTATTTCTTTGAATATATTCTCTAGCCCTCGCTTACTTTCTTCTTCTTCAGGGACTCCTATGATACGAATATTATTACGTTTCCAGTTGTCCCACAATTCTCTTAAGCTCTCTTCTTGTTTTTTAATCTTTTTTTCCTTTTGGTTTTCTGATTGGTTGATTTCTTCTAGCCTGTCTACTAATTCACTGATCCAGTCCTCAGCTTCCCCTACTCTGCTTTTTAGACCTTCCAGTGTGTTTTTCATTTTTGATATGTTATTCTTCATTTCTTCCTGTTGGTTTTTCATTTCCAGATGGTTTATTTTCAACATTTCTATGTCTTTACTAATGTTGCTCATGTCCTTACACATGCTGTTGAGCTTCCGTAACATCATGGCTCTAAATTCTAGTTCTGTTAACTTGCTTAACTGCACCTCATTTATTTCATCTTCTGTAGAGATCTCTTGATCTTTCATTTGGCTTTTGTTTCTGTTTCTCACCATTTTCGTTATCACAGTGGGCTTTGGAGTCTGCCAAGTTTTCCCAGTGGGTGTTGGTGTTTTGCTGTTTGTGGCTCCCTCTCCTGGGTTTGGATGCACCAGGGAGGACCCACTTTAATCCCGCCAAGTCCCCTGTTCTCTGGGAGTCTGTGTGGCTCCAGCGGAGAGTTTAGCAGGCTATAGCGTTAGGAGGACCCATGCAGGGTGGCAAGGGAGGCGGTGGGAATAATTTCCCGCCGAGTTCCCTGGTCCCGCCCAGTTCCCTGGGGGCCGTGAGTCTGTGGGGCTTCAGCGGCTACAGAGTTTTCAGGGCCCTGCAAGGCGGGGAGGGAGGCGGTAGAATGAACTTTCTGCCACGTTCCCCGGTCCCGCCGAGTTCCCTGGGGTCTGCAAGTCTGTGGCTTCAGCGGCTACAGAGTTTCCAGGGCCGTGCATGGCGGGGAGGGAGGCGGTAGAATTAACTTTCCACCGCGTTCCCCGGTCCCACCGAGTTCCCTGGGGGCCATGAGTCTGTGCGGCTTCAGCGGCTACAGGGTTTCCAGGCTGTGCACGGCAGGGAGGGAGGCGGTAGAATTAATTTTCCGACGCGTTCCCCGGTCCCACTGAGTTGCCTGGGGTCTGCGAGTCTGTGCAGCTTCAGCGGCTACAGGGTTTCCAGGGCTGTGCACGGCGGGGAGGGAGGCGGTAGAATTAATTTTCCGCCATGTTCCCCAGTCCCACCGAGTTCCCTGGGGGCCAGGAGTCTGTGCGGCTTCAGCGGCTACAGGGCCTTGCATGGCGGGAGGGGAGGCAGTAAAATTAACTTTCCGCCTAGTTCCCCGGTCCCTCCGAGTTCCCTGGTCCTGCCCAGTTCCCTGGGGGCCAGGAGTCTGTGCGGCTTCAGCGGCTACAGGGCCTTGCACGGCGGGAGGGGAGGCAGTAAAATTAACTTTCCGCCTAGTTCCCCGGTCCCTCTGAGTTCCCTGGGCCAGGAGTCTGTGCGGCTTCAGCGGAGAGCCTAGCCTAGCCGGATACAGAGTTTCCAGGGCCGTGCACGGTGGGAAGAAAGACTGTAGAGTTAACTTCCCCTCTAGTTCCCTGGCCCCTGCCCAGGCGGCTGCGGACCCTGGGCTCTCGGTCCCCTCTCCCGTCCTCGCAAGCCTACCAGGACTGAGTGGGTGTTTCTGGTTAAGTGGTCCTCCAAGGTGTCCTTCGGCTGCCCTTTCCTGACGGTTTGCCTTTGTTTTCGTTGTAAATCCAGTTTGGTCTTGGGAGACGGTCTGGGTCCCTCCATTCACTTCGCCGCCATTTTTCCTCTCCCTCATCTTTTTTTGGATTCTTTTTTCTTTTTGCTGTTCTGATTGGGTGTTTTTTTCTTTCTTATATTCCAAATTGATGGTTTGCTTCTTGGATTTACGTGCCTAGGAATGATATTGCTGGGTCCTGCTGCAATGTTTTGTGGAAATTTCAGACTGTTTTCTAAAGTGGCTGCACCATTCTACATCCTTACCAGCAATGTATAAGGGCTCTGATTTCTCCATGTCCTTACTAACAGTTGTTATTATCAGTCTTTTTTTTAATTATAGCCATCTTACTGGGTATGAAGTAGTATCTTATTGTGGTTTTGATTTGCATTCCCCTGATGATATTATTTTGCTGATGATATAGAATATCTGTCCCTGTGCTTCATTGACCATTTGTATATCTCCTTTAGAGAATATCTATTTAGATCCTTCACCCATTTTTCATTGGGTTGTCTTTAATTATTGAGATATAAGAGTTCTTCATATATTCTAGATACAAGTCTCATAAGATATATGATCTGCATATATCTTCTCCTATTAGGTTGGGCTGTCTTTTAATTTATGGATGATCACTGAAGCTTATGATTTTGAAGAGATCCAATTTATTTGTTGCTTGTGCTTTTGGTGTGAAGGGCAGGACATTTTGGTGTTCTTTTTTAGTTTGCCTTTTCACACTTTTAGTAGGAGTAGTAGTAACAGAAGTGCATTTTAAAAATAATTTTCAGGTGCATAATTTTAATAGTACTTGATAAATTACCCCTCTTCCCAACACACTTGAAAAGTTCTTGGGTAAATAATAATTATACATTTTTTCAGTGTCTTGAAAAGATGGTAAAAGGATCCTAAAGCATCATCAAATTTTTATTACCATAGAAAAAGTTTGGCACTTTCAGTATTTGTTCAATCAATAAATATTTATTGAGCATCTATTTGTTTGGCACTATCTTAGAAATTTGGGGTACAGCAGTGAGAAAAACTTTTGGTATCTTCAAATTCCTTGTAAAAGTTGAAATAAATACTGGTTTCCTAGGAAAAAAACCTTCATACAGCAATATATCACAGTTGGCAAGAAAAAAGTGTTGCCTCTTGGCTTTTCTGTGAGTTGGTGCCCTCACCCTTATTACGATGTTACACATCCCAGATGGTCACTGCAAAATGCTTGCTCCTGTGCCAAGATACAACAGGGATGCCTTAACTCTGAGTTTGCTTTGTGGGTTTTTTTTTTTTTTTTTTTGGAAACCCTAACATCATTTAAATGCAATTTTCTCAATTTGGCTCTGTTTACAGACTGTAATAAGATATTTCTCTAGTAATAGCAGGAAGGAAAACCTTGCTTGTTTAGGGTTTTGGAAAACAAATGCACATTTTCATTAAAAGTATTTGGTGAAATGGATTGCAGATATTTGTAGATTCTCGTTTTTTAATTGGCCTAGATGCTTTTCAGGAAAAAATTAGTTGAACCATGTGTTTTTTGTTTTTTTTTTTCAAACAAAATAGCAGCTCTCACTCAGCAACAATAAAGAAATGCACTTCTGCCAAAGAACTTTACAAAGTTCCAGTAGGCCCTTGTTTCAGGAAGTTTGGCTAAGAATGAATGAACATCATGGTGGGTCCCTTGTAGCTTCTGCCTATTTTATTTTCTGAATTTAATGACTTTGGTATGTGGGGAAGACAAGAACTAGAAGTTATATATATTTAAATGTCTGCCATCTACTCAGTTTTACCTTGAGGATATTGGAAATGTGAGGAGACAAAAATATAAACATTTAGAGCTAGAAGATCCTGAGAGATCAAGTAGGAGAGTTGTAGTTGGAGAAGAAAATGACCTTCAGAGGTAACAGTTTTGACCCATCTACAAGCTTCAGTTGAGATAGTGAGCAAATTCAGTGCTAATCTCCACTAATCACATCAAACATTTTCTTTCTTTTTTTTTTTTCCCTCACCCGAGGACATTTTTCCATTTTTTGTTCAGATGGAGCAGGAGGGAGAGAGAGGAACAGAGAGAGAGAGAAACATCGATGTGAAGGGACACATCGAGTGGCTGCCACCCGCACGACCAACCAGGGCCGGGGACAAACTGCAACCGAGGTACGTGCCCTTACGGGTTCGAGAGAACCGAACCCGGGTCTCTCAGGACCGCAGGCCAACGCTCCAACCGCTGAGCCAAACCGGCCAGGGCACATCAAACATTTTCAAACTTCCTTGTCTTTCTTCATGGTTTTCCTCTGGGCCTGAATGTCCTCCAAATCTACATTCTCAAGGACTTAGTAAAATCTTTCCTTGGTGAAACCTTTCCCAGTTTCCATCTCTTCCATCTTTCTCTTTCCAGGGAAATACATTCTCCCTCTGAAATGTTGTCGTAACACCCTGTGTATGCCTCTCTTGAAAGAAATATGCCTCAATATATGCTTTTCATGTAAGTCAACCAATCCAGCTATAAGAGGAGATCCATAAGGGAGGGAGCTGTATCTTGTTTATTTATTTTTTTATTATTTTAAAAAAATCTTTATTGTTGAATGTATTACAGATGTTCCTCATTGTTCCCCCATTGACCCCCTCCTCCCCCCTCCCGCCCACCTCCTGCATTTTCCCACACTATTGTCTGTGTCCATTGGTTATGCATATAAGTTCTTTGGTTTATTTCTTTCCACCCCCCAACCCCTTTCCCTTTGAGGTTTGTCAGTCTAGCAATGAATTTGTACTTCTTAATCCTTTCACCTTTTTCACCCATTTCCCCAACCCCCCTCCCACCTTGCAAGCAACAAAATGTTCTCTGTATCTATGAGAATGTTTCTGTTCTACCTGTTCATTTTGTCTGTAGATTCCATTGTTGATAGATATGTATTGTTTGTTCATATATTTTATCTTTTTCTTCAAAAAAACCCTTCATCATTAGATACAATAACGGTTTGGTGGTGATGAACTCCTTTAACTTTTTCTTGTCTGGGAAACTCTTTATATGGCCATCGATTCTAAATGACAGCTTTGCAGGATAGAGTAATCTTGGTTGTAGGTTCTTGCTTTTCATCACTCTGAATATTTCTTGCCACTCCCTCCTGGCCTGCAAAGTTTCTTTCGAGAAATTAACTGACAGCCTTATGGGAACTGCCTTTTAGGTAACTAGCTGCCTTTCTCTTGCTGCTTTTAAGATTCTCTCTTTGTCTTGAATCTTTTGCATTTTGACGATGATGTGTCTTGGTGTGGGCCTCTTGGGGTTCATCTTGTTTGGGACTTTCTATGCTTCCTGAACTTGTATGTCTGTTTCCTTCACCGAGTTAGGAAAGTTTTCTGCCATTATTGTTTCAAACAGGTTTTCAATTTCTTGTTCTCGCTCTTCTTCTGGCACCCCCAAGATGCGAATGTTGGCACGCTTGAAGTTGTCCCAGAGGCTGCTTACACTATCCTCATTTTTTTTTGGATTTTTTTTTTATTTTTGCTGTTCTGATTTGGGCATTTTTTTTTTCCCTTATATTCCAAATTGATGGCTTGTTTCTTGGATTTACGTACTCTACTATTGAATCTGTGTAAATTATTTTATTTATTTATTTATTTTTTATCCTCACCCGAGGACATTTTTCTATTTTTTGTTCAGATAGAGCGGGAGGGAGAGAGAGAGAGAAACATCGATGTGAAGGGACACATCGAGTGGCTGCCACCCTCACGACCATTCAGGGCTGGGGACAAACTGCAACCGAGGTACGTGCCCTTAGCGGGAACCGAACCCGGGTCTCTCTGTACCGCAGGCCAACGCTCCAACCACTGAGCCAACCCAGCCAGGGCTGTGTAAATTATTCTTTATTTCAGTTAATGCCTCCTTCATTTCTGACTGTGCATCCATCATTTCTGACTGGTCTTTTTTTATGCTCTTGAGGCCCTCACTAAGTTCACTGAGGTTCTCACTAAGTTCATTGAGCATCCTTATAAGCAGTATTTTGAACTCAGCCTCTGTTAGGTTGCTTATCTCCATTTCGCTTAGTTCTCCTCCTTTCATTTGGGACCTGTTTCTTTGTCTCCTCATTTTGGCTGCCTCCCTGTGTTTGTTTCTGTGTATTATCTAACGAGCGGTTTGGGACTAGCTGAGATCAGATGCTGCTGGTTTGAAAGAATTTAGGAAAACCTGAAGCAGGATCCAAGACAGGCCAATCCTATGGTTAAGCAAGTGGCAACAGCTTGGGTAGGCCTGAAAGTTGGGTGGGGCGGGGCCTCAGGGAATCACCAGGGTGGGGCTACCAGTGTGAGCCAGGTTTCTGGAGTCCCAGATATGGCTCACCAAAGGAACAAACACCTCTGACAGCACGTTTGTCCTGGAGAAAGCCCCCTCTTCAGCCCTCGCTCTGGTGCCAAACATCTCAGTTCTTCCCTGTATGTCTCTACTGCTCTCCAAGCTTAGAGGGAGAGAGTCCGATAAGTTCATGCTCAGGCCCTTTAAGAGGAGCTGCCTGGGGCTCCAGCCGCTTCAGCTTCCCTGAGCCTCAATTCTGCTGGTTTTTCCAGCCAGAAGTTATGGGCATTCTCTTCCTGGCACTGGAACCATGAGCGGGGCACCTGGTGTGGGATGGGGACCCCTCAGTCCTCAGGAAAGATCTTCCCAGCCAAGGTGTGCTCCTGATTTTTATCTGCCACACGTGGGTGTAGGACCAGCTTGTCGTGCCTCCGCCCCTCTTACCAGTCTGGATGTGGCTGCTGCTTTAATTCCGTAGTTGTAGGACTTCCATTCAGCTTGATTTCAGGTGGGTTTGAATGATGGTTGTTCTGTAGTTTAGTTGTAATTTTGATGTGGTTGTGGGATGACGCAATACCGCATTTACCTACACCGCTGTCTTGACCGGAAGTCTATCTTGTTTATTTTTGCAAAGATTAAAACTGATTAATGAAAGAGTGGATACATGAATAAATGTGTAAATAAATGAATTTTTTAGATGTGTAAATTTTGTAGGCCTAAGATGGGACCTCCAATTTGGTAGGTCTGAAGGTTTTGCTTGGTTAGATGCCAATTTGCCATTATCAGTAGAGAAAGTAATGTAGCTTCCTCAGAAAAAGACAAAAAAGTCTCATTTTTTCTCTCCCTCCCTGACTCCCTCCATCTTGCTCTCTCTGTCTCTCTCTCAGCTAAATCTTTTGAACAAAGGATTGTGCTTGGCATCTAAATGAGATGCTTCTCTCCAAACTGTAGGCATTTTACTATGAATACCTTCGAAAGTCATTAGGATGTTACATGACTTCAAAGGGGAGATGCTCCTAAGAGAAGAATGTATTCCATGCAACTTGGAGATCATTTCATTTAGAGACCATCATCAGGCTAGGTATAGTTTCAGGGATTGACCATTAATGTCACAGGCACAGCCTAGAGTCTAGTTTAGAAACAACAAGAGGAAAGTGAGGCTTTCTACATCCTAGGACATCCATGAATATGCTGTTGATTGCAGTGAGATACTTAAGATGATAGAGAAGCTCAGACCTCACAAGAAATGGGCATATTGTATCCTGGGCACTATGGGCCCGTGTCTTTAAAGGGATTGTTGTATTAGGTTACTACCATAGTTACTTCTAGGATATTAGTTATACATTTACACAGGAGAGTTGATACTACAATCAATGCTTTAAGTAGAAAAAGTACTTTTAAAATACTTTAAGAGACCTGGAGATCTCTTCAAATCCCATGGTTTAGGGATACTCCATCAGGAGAAAACAAAAAGGTTTTCTCTCTTGGTGGAGACCTAAAACACTTTGGGGAAAACCTTCTTTGCTGTGAGAAAAATCATAAGCTTGGCTATTGACTCGACAACTGGTGCCATCTTAGGGGTGAGCAGCTTGGATGAGGGAGGCATTGCACATTGGGGTACACGTGGTCCTTCATGCTGTGTGTTCATTTCATTTTCCCTAGAATACAAGAGATTACTTTGGCTTGTTTTTTTTTTTGTTTGTTTTTTTTCAGATTGTAGTGGTAAGATCCACCTAAAATGTTGGGGGTGAAATAGGCATAGGCTGGGGGAAGGGTGTACACATAAACAGGAGGACCCACCGAGTTTATAGAGCGTCTTTTACCATAGCTTTCTTTGGGGAGACCAGATATCTGCCCATATTGTTTAAACAGTGTTTTGTTTTGTTTTTTCTTCCATGTGTGTTTGATACATCTGTCAGAACCCCAGGAAGAAGGGTGAATGCCACCCTGCGTTCCTAACACGTTTGCTTATTAAATGAAGTGCAATCATTCATACACCCCTGCCTTTAGCATTTGGTGAGCACTTGCCACATGCCACATGTTGCTGGAAATGTGGTGATGAGCAAGAAAAAGTTGTTCATTTAGGGGTGCTCAGAGCTTCATCAGAGGGTCTCATGTGCAAACACATAGTTACAACCTAATGCAGTAAATGTTAAAATAGAGGTAGTACCAAGAGCTGTGGGAAATTGGAGGATGTGACTAAGGTTGTACCGGGAGAGGAAAGAGATCAAGGCAAGCTGTGAAGATGAGACTGTTTGATAAAGGCCAGGGAGGGCTGGTGGAAGTGGGGGGTGAGTATTCTAGAATGAAATTCTCCAGTAGTCCAATAGATCTTTCAGCAACAGTGTCAGTACTCTCCAACTGCTCTGTCCAGTCCAGTAGTCCCATATGGCTGCTGAGCACTTCAAATGAGGCTAGTGTGATTGAGGGACTGCATTTTGATTCTTATGTAATACTTATTGTTTCAAATTTAAATTTAAATAGCCACATGTAGGGGTTATCATGAGTAGGCAGTGACTCTGTAGTCCCTGAAACTGACTAACAAATGCTGTGTGACTCTGCCAGGCAACTCATTGATGGCATATAAGTTTATTGATCACAAATGCCAGCAATTTTTAACCATTGTGTTGTAAGAATTTTTAAAACATGTAATACCTGTCTATTTAGTTAGGAGCCCTGACCTCTTTTCCCTTAGATTGTCAAATTAAAAAATGACAACAGCCTGACAATAGCTGTCTAGTGTGAAAGAATCAAAATTATATCTTTCTTTTTGTTAGAATGGCAAAAATCTATATTTTTTGGTGTGCTGCAGAATTTTAGTAATTAGTTATGTGTGCTGTGAGATGGAAAAGGTTGAGAATTGCTGGCCTGTGCAGTTCTTTTGTCCTCCACATACTTGGTCTTGTCACACAATCATCTAGGGTGATCCAGGCCTCGGGTCATTTCCCTTCTGTCAGGCAGAGGCCAAGAGAGTCCTTTCTGGGGAGTTTACACATTGCAGTTCTCTTTGACAAGGTTTGTTTGGGGAAGAGCAGTTAATTCTGAGTGGGGAAGACTGTTTACAGTGTCGGTGGCTACCTTCCTGGCTGAGGCGATGCTCAACCCCTACCCCTTTCTCCCCACCCTCCTTCTCGCTTTCTCCGCGCAGTAGCCGCTGCTGAGCCACAGGACAAAATGCTGTCTGGTATCACCCTCTTCCCTTGTCAAACTGCACCAAATCTTGGTTACTCATTTACTGGTGACTGTGATTCTTTCTCTTGCCTTACTCTGATTAAATGTAAGTAAGAAGACAATTCCTCCCAGGGAAAAATGAGGAAAAGTTAATGCAGCATTTTTCTCATAGCAAGTACAGTATTAAAAAAACAACTGGAGTTTGTATGGTATTTTATAGTACATACTACTGACTTACATACATGATTTCTGTTAGTCTTTACCACAATCCTGTGAGATGCTATGGTCCTCACTTAATAAGAAAGGAAACTGGGGCTCTCATAAGGTAAGGACTTGCCCACAATCACTGGCCATCAGGTGACAAGCCTAAGCCTCTGATGCCTAAATGGTGTCCGATAGCTTGGAAGGAGGGAGACTGGGGCAATAGAAATGACTGGGGCTGTGGGGAGATCCTGACAAGGAGGGGGAGGGAGAGAGAAGAGAAGGGAAGGAAGAGAAAAGGAGAAAGAAGGTGCTTCTTGCTGATTTTGTGTAACTAAAACATGAAGCTCTTGCCAGGGAAAGCAATTAGTTGGCAGGACCAGTCACCAAAACATGTCCTTCAACACAACTTCCCTTCTTGCCACCTGCTTCCTGTGAACATCTCCCTACCATGACTGGGTGGCTGCAGAGGATTAAGAGTTGGTCAAAGATAATCTGAGGCATATTTTAAGAGTTTACTTGAGCAAAAATCTATTCCAATCAGGCAACACCAAACCAGAAGTGGTTTGAGTACTCCACAGATAAGAGCTTGGAGACAGAATTTTCTAGAGAAAAGGCAGAACAAAGTAAGGAAATAATTGCTTGGCTACAGCTTAAGGCCTAGCTGGCTGCTTGATTGGCTGTCTTTAGCTTTTTTATTTCATAACATTGAAACATTTATAGGCTTAGATTTTGGTTTGCTTATATAGGCAACCAGGGCATTAGAACCCTGTAAGTCTAATGCTCTCCTTGTTTAATTGATTTAACAGACTTTTTTATTAGGGATTAGTAAGAGGAGAAATAAAATTGTCAGCTTTTCCTCTTATGATCCCCCTGGAAAGTGTGTACAAAATGTCAAAATCCCAATGGAAATGATTTCCACAGGTCTTAATTTGAGAGAATTACTTTTCTTACACATCTTAAAAAGAGAGCAACTATGTTGACATAGTGAAGATCAAGAAGAGAAGAATGATATCAACTTGTTCCTTGAAGGCAAAGTTTACCACATGGCAAAGTTCACTCCTCTTGTAGCTGTACTGTCTGAAGGAAAACCCTACCAGTTTGAGATTTAAGTCTTATGATTATTGATGTCACTGCCTGATATTCCTTGAACATGAATTGTGATTCCAAAGTTTCTTGGCATGTTTTAATCTTCAAAATACAAAACAAAATTATTTAGTACAATTTTATATATAAGCAAACTGAATCAAAGTAAAGAATTGACCTACCCAGGGCCACCCAGCTGGGAAGGAACAAAATCCATATTTGAACTCAAGTCCATCTGACCCTAGAATTGCTTTTCCAATAATTGTTGTGTTACAAAACACAATGCCAGGCAACAAAAGAACAAATAGACAAATTGAGCTTCCTCAAAATTAAAAACTTGTATGCATCAATGATCACTATCAACAGAGTGAAAAGGCAACCCACGAACTCGGGAAAAATATTTGCAAATTATATATCTGATAAAAATTGATATTCTGAATATATAAAGAAGTACTACAACTCAGCAGCAGCAACAACAACAAATAAAAATGCAACTCAGTTAAAAAATTGACACACATCACGAATAGCCATTTCTCCAAAGAAGATATACAAATGGCCAATAATTGCATCAAAGGATGTTCAGTATCACCAGTTATTAGAAATGCAAATCAAGATCAGAATGAGATGCCACTTCACATCCATTAAGATGGATATCATACAAAAGAGAAAACAAAAACAAAACAGAAAATAATGCATTAGTGAGGACGTGGAGAAACTGGAACCCTTGTGCATTGCAGCCTCTGTGGAAAACAGCATGGTGGTACAATACAACTATTAAAAATAAAACTACCATATAAAACAGCAATTCCACTTCTGAATATATATCCAAAAGCATTGGAAACAGCTATTTGGACAGATTTCTATACCTATGTTGACAGTAGCATTATTCACAATAGCCAAAAGGTGGAAGTGAGACAAGTATTCATTGGCAAATGAGTAAATAAACAAAAATGTGGTCTATACGTGCAATGGAATATTATTCAATCTTAAAAAAGAATGAAATTATGGTACATACTACAATGTGGATAAACCTTGAAAACATTTGCTGGGTGAAATAAGCCAGACACAAAAGGATACATCTTGTATGATTCCATTTATACGAGGTACCTAGAGTCGTCAAATTCAGAGACAGAAAGTGAAGTGGTTGTTGCTAGGAGCTGAGGAGGGAGGAATGGGGAGTTAGTGTTTAATGGGTAAAGAGTTTCAGTTTGGGAAGATGAAATAGTTCTGGACATGGATGGTGGAGCTAATTGCACAGACATGTGAATATATTAAATCCTTTAGAACTGTACTCTACAATGGTTAAAATGATTAATGTTATGTTGTGTATATTTTATCAAAATAAAAAGAATTAAAAGCATAATGCTAGTATGTTCATAGCACTACTAATTCTAGTAAGAAAGATTAAAAATAATCCTCATAGCTTTCAGAAAAATAAATCACCATCATGTGTGCATTTATTCTTTCAATCTTTTACAAATATTTATTGAGCATCATTGCTTAAGCAGGCATCATTCAAGACATTACTGTGGTGAATAAGACACAGAACTGCCTGCACACATAGCATTTATGATCTAGCAGAGGAAACTATCAAAGAATAACTCAAATACATATAAAATCACCATAGTGTAAGTGTTCTTTGTGAAAAGGGTGACAATAGTGCCATGAGAGCATGTCGGGGGAATGTGATGGAAGGAGGGACACTCTTGGTCTTGATTTTAAGTTTGTGGTTTAAAATGTAAATGTATGTTTTTACCGGACACATGATTCTGCTTCCCCTCATTTAACATGAGTTGCACTGTTTTCCTCATTTCTACAAGCCAAGGATGTGGGTGAGACTGCTTCACTATGACAGGCTGGGGGATGCTTCTTTGCAACCTCCAGAGGATGACATTACAAACATAAGCCAGATACACAAATGCAACTGGTATGTGCTTGAGTCTCATTTGTCATCTAACTAGCAAGCAATCAATTCTCCTGGAATTCTCTTATCAGCATTATTTAGTAAATATCTATGGTCATATCTATTAGACCTTGAGTCAGAAAAAAGAAAAGATTATTCTATTTACAGTCAAGGGGATATTTCATCATTTCTGTAATTGAATGTTGCTCACCTATAAAAACCCAAGTGATTCATATTTTAAAACAATCCTTTAAAAAATAAAGTTTGTACATTTTATTCAAGCACCCTCTATTTTGGAGTGAGAGCAAGGGGCAACTTTCTATTTACCAAAGACAAAGAAGTCCCTTAGGAGTGTATCACTGGGACTCAAACTGAGGACACAAGCTCTTTAATACTCTTGATTTATATATTTACTTTCATATTGAACATTTTTGAAGAGAAGATGTGCATTTTTTGAACCACTGAGGAAGAAAACATGATGCTAATTATACTTGATGCAAGGCCTCATGCATCATTCTGTGCAACACACAAACCCATCCCACGAGTCTTTCATTGCTTTGCAGTGCCTTCTGCCTTCCCGATTGCACTGTTTGGTATGCAGTAGGCTCTCCTCTGCACATGTCTCCAGCAGACAGTAAGGTGGCTCCTTTTGTTTGGTCCCATAAAGCACTTGGTTGTTGCTCATAAGCAAAGGTGGAATTGATGTCACTTCTCCAATGATGACTTCACTAGTGCCAGATTTATGCTCCACTTTTTCCTCTCAATGCCTTTTTTATGTGCACAATAGTCTTTTGTCTCAAAGCTGTACCCTGATGTAATCTTCTTAAACACATTTTTTGTGTGTGGTTAAACTCAACTGTATTGTACCAACAGTGCAAAGAACTCAAAGGAAGTGATTAAATAGGCCAGCGTGGCTGAATGGGCACATAGCATGCATGCAACAATGACCCTATCACAGATGATGGCTGGCCTGCAAAGACTGTGAGATGTCACTGACTCCAAGGTGCATTTCTGTTTGGGAGCTTTTTTTTTTCTTTATTGATTTTAGAGAGAGGAAGGGAGAAAGAGAGAGAAATAGAAACATTGATGAGAGAGAACATTGTTTGGCTGCCTTCTGCATGCCCCCCACTGAGGATTTGGCCCACAACCTGGGCATGTGCCCTGACCAGGAATCAAACTGGTGGTTACCTTTTGGTGCACGGGTTGACGCTTAACCACTGAGCCATACTGGCCGGGCTCTGTTTGGAAGATTTAAAATATAACAAAAAAGTTACATAGCCTCAGACCTTTGAAATATGGTATATTATAAATCACTCAAAATATTCTGTAGAATACTTGTGGACAGTGACATGCCATTGAAAATTAAATGGAAATGAAATTAAATGTGATATCTGATCGCAATTTACTGGCCCCCCATATGCTCTACCTCCACTTTACCTCTCAATCTCTCCAACACTCTTCTCTCCTTCTGAGAAAGCAAAGGGTTTGTGAGTACCTTTGAGGGGGTGCATGAAAGTAAGCCTGTGGCCAGAGTTTTGCGCAGCGAGAGAGGCACCTACAGTAGATGCTGAGCTGCTGCGCTTCCTCCTCTGCAAACACTTAGCAGAAGCGTTGATGACAGTTGCAGGAATGTGATGCGCAGCAGTCTTCTCCACAGCAGTGTAATCTGTGTCAGCAAATCCCCAGAAACCATGATTAATAGCAGCACTTGAGTTTGTTCTCAAGTTGTATATTTGGTAGTGATGAACTTTGATCTACGGTTTCACTTTAAAGAATCGTTATGACACAAACTTTGCCTGTAATCCTTCCATCTAATTTAAGCTCCACACAGATACCACGTAGGGGGATGTTTAATGCCACTACTGTAAGCTGTGTGTTTATTACACCATTTTAAGCACTTTGATAAGGGGAGGGAGTGTGTCATGTTCAGGCATTGAGTAGTCAGCTGTCACACAGAGCAATCTCATCACCTAGAAGTGGCCAGTGCAAGATTTTGATTAGAAACATGGAATGGAAAATTAACTCTGCAGGCATTTAAGAGTCAGTGATTTAGTCTCAGATAAAGTTGTTTTCTTTCATATAGTTAGATGGGCTAAATTAGTATTTTCTCACCCTCCTCACTCCTTCCATCTCCCTCCTCATTTCAATGTAGAAACTACTCTTTCTACTCTCTTTATAATTCTTTTCTGGAGTGTCACTACCCAATAGAAATATAAAATGAGCCACTTAGGTGGTTTTAATTTTCTGGTGACCACATTAAAAAGAAAGAGGTGAAATTAATTTTAATAAAATATTTTATGTAACTCAGTATATCCTAAATATTGTCATTTCAACATGTAATTAATATTAACATTATTAATGGGAAATTTAAGTTTTGGGGAGACTAAGTCTCTAAACTCCAGTGTCTATTTTACACCAATAGCACATCTCAATTTAGATGCTAAATTTTCCCATTTTTAGTGTAACCCTTTCAAAACAATGAAGTTGTAGTTAATAAAAAATATTTTACATTACTTGTTTTTAAATTTAAGCTTCAATTAATTGAGATTGAGTAAAAATTAAAACTCTAGTTCTGCAGTCACATTAGCCACATTTAAAATGCTCAGTAGCTACCAGTGTCTAGTGTCTAGCAATCCAAACAGAGATGCTTTCATGTGCCATAAAAATGATTATTGGTTAATGATAAATAAGCATTAGGTATATCTAATGTGCTAGACTTGTACGTATTTTGGAAAGAGACATGATTGAAATTGGATTTTATATTTATTATAAGAAGCAGAGGGGTCAGGGTGAGGCAAGTGATGTGGAACAAGTGAAATTACTCAGAGAAATGTGGGAATTTGTAGGCTGGCCAATGGAGCTGTTCCCTGTGGCTGGTCCCCTATTGCTTGGACAGGAGAGCTTTGTTCCTAGCATGAGTTTTCCCTGGATGGCCCTTATTTGGCTTCTCTCTGCCACGTGGTTTTAGATACAATCCAGGTTTTCCAAGAGGGTACTGCACCAAGGTTTCCAGGGTGGAGGACTAGATAGCAGCTTCTGATGGAAATGTGACTGGCTGTGTGATACAGTGACTAATTAGTGATGTTCAAAGTACTAAACTACCATCAGCTGTAAGTCACAGAAACCGAGTCTCCACAAAGAACATTGAACAAATGGAAATCTAATAAGTAAAGTTGAGTTGGCATTAGATAAGGGGGCAAGGGGAGCCTATCAAAGGAGAAGCTGGACCTCTTGTTTGTTTGACTGACCCATCATCAACTTCAAGAAGCATCTGGGCCCCAACACCATCTTTCCTCCTGAAATGAAAATAGGTTGGATAAGGAAGATTATCGCTGTAGCTTCTGGAGACCATACTTTCTTTCTGCTGTGACTGAATTTATAGAAAGAAAAGAAAAACATGCTATTCTCACAGTGACTCATTTATGGGCATTCACATTGAGATTGTTCTGTAGGCTCGTAAAACATATGAACCTGAACTGCTGTACCAAGTGACTGTCACTTTTAGGGACTGAAATGTGCTAGCTCATGAAGACTATGATTCTATAGAAGTTATTCTCTAATTCCTCCTGTTCTGTTGGCATATATGGCTTGCGTGTGTTTTTCAGTCACAAAGAAGTGTAGTCATTGACCTTTTGAAAACAATACTTTCATTCTAAATCCTTTGAAATTTGGTCTTCATGTTGATTTTATTATAGGTAAGTCTTTTTTTCTAAGTAAACAGCCTGGAGTTTCTTCTTAGCTCACTTCCTTTCAATCAAGCCATGAAGAGTCAGCTGTTTCAGACATTGTTAAGCATGTGTGGCTTGAAATGAACAAAGGCAGAGAGCTGGAAGGTTTCCCTTTTTCTTTTTTCTTTATTCCTCTCTACAAACTCTTCCCTAGTGTGGATCTGAGGTTGTGAGTTGAGTCCACTAAAGACTCTCACACCCGTGCCATTATGAGCTTGAGAGAGGGAGAGGGAGAGAGAGGGGAAGAGGGAGAGAGAGAAGTGGAGAGAGAGAAGGAGAGGGAGAGAGAGAAGGAGAAAGGGAGAGGGAAGGGGAGAGAGAGAGATCTAGGCATGAAAATTCTGTTTGGAAATGAGACAGCCAATGGTCACAATCATGACTGCTCTTTATTATACACTTAATATTTTTCAGATGCTCTACTAATCGTGTTATCTGCTTTATATAATACAATCCATGTAACTGTGTTAGGAGAGAGGTACCATTCTCCCTTTTACATATAAGGAAACTAAGACTCAGCAAGATTAAGTAATTTACCAAAGTCACACAGCGAGTGAAAACTCACACCAGGACTCAGGTCAGGTCTCTTGTATCCGCAGTCACTTTATCAAGGTTGTTAAGTGTTAGGAGGCATTGGTAAGTGAGAGTCTTTTTTTTTTTTTTTTTTTTTATCCTCACCCGAGGACATTTTTCCATTTTTTGTTTGGGTAGAGTGGGAGGGAGAGAGAGGAACAGAGAGAGAAACACATCGAGTGGCTGCCACCCACACAACCGACCAGGGCCGGGGACAAACTGCAACCAAAGTACGCGCCCTTAGCGGGAACCGAACCAGGGTCTCTCAGAACCGCAGGCCGATGCTCTAACCGCTGAGCCAAACCGGCCAGGGCGGTAAGTGAGAGTCTTAACTTCAGGTTCATCAGCCCCTGTGCCCCTCTGCCCAGTGCTTCTCTTGGGGCTCCGGGATGCCTTTTCCTTTCTAATTTGCATGAACAACATGCGCTTTGGATTCTTCTCCTGCTTGTGTTTTGTGAGTGGAAAGCTTCCAAACTTTATAATACATAAAAAGTTGGGAAAGAAAGCTTCCATTGGTTAAAACATACACAAAAAGTTGGAAAGGCAAGGGAATCGGGGAGTGCAGGGCAGAATTTGGCCAAACAAGGGATGAAAAGAGGAGGATGCAGAAATGAGAGGGAAGTCTTGGTTTTCACATCGGAATGTTTTAGTTTTGAAATAATACCTTTCATTTCTGCGTGTGTTGGGATGGAGGGTGCATGTACACGTGTGTTTTAACGGAGCAGATAGATATTTGTATAATGCTTTCTATGTGCCAAGTAAAACTCTGGACGTATCATATGCATTAACACATTTGCTCCTATTACTCTGTAATAGCTTATTATTCATACTGTTAGTATCATCCCCATCTCACAGATGTGGACACTGAGTATCTAAGAGAGACTAAACAATGTGCCCAATGTCACACAATCTGTAAGTGGCAAAGTCGGGATTTGCACCCAAGGGTTCTGGCTTCAGAAACCAGGCTCTTCATCACCCCTGCTGTCCCACCACCTGTTTTATGTTAGTGGATGTCAGGGTTTCTAAAGCTCCTTGTAAATGCTTCCCAAAGTA